>NC_137969.1:140095102-140185499 GCF_963924665.1 Micromys minutus
CCCAAATGTTCCTGAAACTTTATATACCAGAAGGTTTGGACAATAGCCCATTGTTCTTGCCATCCTAACAGTGTTAAAAAGTGTAGTGTGTTCTCTTGGACTGTGTGATCAACATAATGTAACAAAGTATCACTTTTCTGATGGCCCCTCACATTTATGACACTTTTTGTGTCACCTCCCATGTCCTGAAGCACAGCTCCACAAATAGCACACCTCTCCTAGGAAACCATTTTGGTCATACATATCTATTATGAGAATATGAATATACATAACTGTGTACTAATAGCCTATAAAAATTATTAAATATATGCATCTTTTAGAACCAGAATGCCAAAGGCCAGCTTTGGCATCCATGTGGTGGGTCAACGCAGGCAGCTGTTGGGGGTCAGTGCTTAGAGCCACTGAGGAGAATGGATCTACAGGGGCTGCTGTCAAAGCCCGAGATCAGAGAAGCTGCTCCGCAGACTTTTCTCTGAGGGCACAAAGCTTAATTTACTGGGGCTGTCATTCTTTGTGGCCAGAGGAAAAACTACAAATTCTTGGAAACAGAGAGAAAGAGAAAAAAATCACACACACACACACACACACACACACACACACACACACACACACACATACACACAGGGGTTGAAACAAAAGGTAGAGTCCGATAACTATTCACAAAAAATATATATACATACATGCAGACCTACACACAGAACTACAAACAGACATATACACATTCGCACACAGAATGGTCAGAGCAAACCTCTGGCAAGTGGGCTCCAAGCATTTCACATGTACACATACATACACATATATACACACAACTGGCGGATGAAGCAAGTTCCAAGATACACACGTAGACACTTTACACTTATACATACATATGCATCATTGATGGGTGGAAGGAACAATGGTCCAGCCCCAACACTTTATTTTTTCTTCCATAGCTTATATATCTCAGCAAAACCTTCCAAGCAGTATAAAATTACAATGTGATCACTAGTTTTTTTCCTAGTGAACAATTATGAAAAGACAATGTGTCCTCCAAACCTTTCCAAGAAATAAGAGGTTAGGAAAACAATACCCCAAACCCAAGTACATTTGTAGCTAAACAACTTGTTGTAGGTTAGCAAAGTATGAGCAAGCAAGGTTGTGTTCTCAGCCTTGCAGGCAGCAATTTGCTATTACAAAGAAAGGAGTGGTTGTTTTGTTAGAAGTCATCTGCAAGGATCTTAGAAGTCTAAACTTTTATGTAAAAATCAGGCATAGCTACCTTATATCCTGAGAATACGTATCTGTCCGTCAGTAAATCCTGTCAGGAAGCTGAGGGCAAACACGGGTGTAAGAACTCTGTCATCAGCAGTCCCACCTCATGAGAGACACACCAGCCAGCGCTACCACTGTTCTTGTTCCCTGACCACTGAGGTCCCCAGCTTAACTAAGAAGAGGGTGCCTGTCTGAACTTCAAAATGTTTTCTAGGATTTATTTTTTACATCAGAGCCAGTAGTAAAGCCATCTCAACCTAGCTTCACTAACAACTTTACTTTTCCAAATGCTTCCTAAGGATGGTGGTCATTGCTGACAGTCTTGGCCTCTGAGTTCTTCTCTGGGATGGGGACAGGACCGTTCATCTGCTTTAGCAGCCATGCCTGAGAGAGACCAAGCATTATTACTGTGAGTGCCAGTGATAAAAGCCCAGCGAGGGACTGGCAGCTTTCTGAGAGTTTTCATGTAACTCTGAGATGAAGAGGGATATGAGAGCAGCAGGCAGAGCAGAACCTCATGACAGCATGGAGCCCTCGGGGCACATGGTCCTCAGAGTGTGTCACACTGAAGCTCGCTCATGGGGCTATGGGACAGTAGGCTGAATTCTGTGAGTTCTAAAGTTGTTTGTCCTGCCTCCTGCTCTGCAGGAGTGGTAGCATCTCTTCTAAAGTTTCCTCCAAGACTGTGGAAAAGCCGTGTGTGTGTGTGTGTGTGTGTGTGTATAAATATTTTTATATACTTATATATATTTATATATAAAACCAAATAAGCCAGCTGCCAAATTTAATTAAGTGGTTTTGTGAATCTAATGCAGATATCCAAAGCTGTGATAGTTCAGTCTGTTTTTTTTTTTAAATATTTTTAATATTTGTTTAGGATCTATTTATTTTATGTTTGGAAGTACACTGTATCTGTCTTCAGACACACCAGAAGAGGGCATCAGATCCCATTATAGATGACTGCAAGCCATCATGTGGTTGCTGGGAATTGAACTCAGGACCTCTGGAAGAGCTGTCGGTGTTCTAACCGCTGAGCCACCTCTCTAGCCCCAGCCAGTTTCAACAGTGCAGACTATACAGTACCGTCCATCACTTTCACAGAACCTTGGTTGGCTCTCGGGGCCAGTGCATATTAGCAGCTTCTGAAGTGAAATTTCTCACTGGCATTTTTTAAACAGTGTAAGAAAATAGCTTACGGACCAGAGAGGCGGATCCGTGAGAAAGGACATTTTCTATCGGGACTGCTGGTCTGAGTTTGATCCCAGAAACCCACATGGGAGAAGAAGAGAATGGGCTCCATCTAGCAAATTGTCCTCTGACCTCAACAGGAGCACTATGGTATATGTGCATACACGCACACACACACATACACACACACGCGAGCGCGTGCGTGCACGAATACCAAAAAAAGAAAGGTATATTTTAAAATAATTAAAAGGGAAATACTTAGGACTCATTTCTGCTCCTTTCCCCCAGCCCCATCGGAGCATACCTATCTTAGACCGCATCACCATCTCTCCCTCATCTCTCAGATGAGAATATAAATCACTACTTTACAAACAGCATTCCAGGGGGTGGAGGATGGCATGGTTGTGCTTCCAATGGCACCCATGTGGTGGCTCGTAACCTTTTCTAACTGTATAAAGCAGTAGCAACTGTCTGCATTCTCTACCTCTGTTCTCCGTGATACAGATTCTGAAAAGAATGCGAGGAACCTGTCAATACTGCAAACATCAAAGCCATGGACTCTTTTGTTGCTGTTAAACTGGTGACCACTTAACATTTCCTATGTCCCAGCTCTGTTCTTATATCATTATCACACCAAGTCAGCAACAAGTCTTTGAAGCAATAGCAAGTCTTGGTTCTCTACTTGTATTCTCTTATTGTTATTTGGTACTGTAATCGCAGTCCAAACCAATATGTAATCACTACTATTTCCAAAACAAGCTATCACAATGTGGGGAGCCAGACTGCCCAAGACTTTCCTCAGGGCCTTGGTTAAAGAACAAAGAGATCTTCGGTTCTGTGAGCTTGTCCAGGAATAGACTTGGCAAGCTCAGTCTAGGGCTGGAGCCAGTGCCTCCAAAGTGCAGCTTCTGAGGACCCGACTCCTCCCCGCTTGGTTCTGGTTATCAGACCTAAGGCTTCTGTGTCTGAGGTATCCCATGTTCTCTTTGCCAACATTGTCTGACTTTGCTCTCCGCTGACCCTGGCCATTGTCTCCCTGCAAAGAGGATCTATGATGCTGTGCTTCTTAATTAACTTGCTTGGCATCAGTGCTCCGCTTACACAAGCTCCTGGTCCCAGCTACTGCTTTTGTCTTCCTGTCTTGTCTTTTCTAGTTCTCATCCGGGTTCTCCTGCTTGACAGCTCACTGCCCAGGACCCTTTCTTCTGCACTGTGAGTCATCACTATGTGAAGTTCCATGAGCTGCTGTCCCTCTCTTCCCCCAGCTCCAAATGTTTATAATCTTCCAATGCAATTTTCCTTCTCCCAAGTTTTAGACCAATCTTAGGAACTGCCTAAGTAAGGATCTATTACTTATTTCTATTGCTAATAAAGTCTATCCATCAATGTCTGAGTTTGATAGCAGGCCTAATGCTTCGTCCTACGCTGAGCTACTTCCGATCACCAACTCAGCTTGAAAGACCCAAGCCTATGCTTCTTAGAGGACCTTTGCTTCCTAGCAGGAAATAGAGCAGTTTACCCACTCCCTCCCAGCAGACCAGGCTAAGGACGGACAGGACTGGTGAGTTAAGCCTCACCTGTTGATGCAGCCCTGCTGATGCAGAGATCTGTCCGCTCTGGCAGCAGCAGTTAGTGAAGCCGTGATGGGAGAGCAGTAAGAAAGTGGAAGAAAGGGCAAAAAAAGGGCACAAGGGCTATCATAGTTAAAAGAGACCCGGTGCCATCTGTGAACAGAAGGATTTCTGATGCGGTGAAAATTAAGGCTTCTTTTCTTGGCTCTCAGAGGTGTCAGCCACCAGCACACACGGGACCTTTAGATCTCAGGAGTGTCTTTGCTCAGTGTTGTAGGTGTCCTTCAGGGAGGATCTTGTGGTTGACCCAACAGCTGCATCCACAGTTCTAGTTCATGCGGCAGTCAGCTCTCAGGGTGAGCTGGTGAGTGGAAGGACCACCTACGGTGGGGGAGGATACCTCTTCCCAAGTCCTAACTCTATTTGGGGTAGATAACTGCAGTAACACTAACATTTGGTTTAAACTTGGCCACATGCATTGTTAAAATTAAGTAACTTTTCTTTTTTCTTTTCTTTTTACCACGAGGTGAATCTATCTTTACATCTTTTTAATTTTGAGTAGGTCGTGTAACATGCTTAGGTAAATATAGCACAGGCATAAATTTATATTAATGATGTGCTTATTAAGGGTGGAGAGATGGCTCAGTGGTTAGAAACATTTACCACTCTTACATAGGACCTGGGATCAGTTCCTAGCAACCACATGGTGCCTCGAAACCACCTTTAATTCCAGATCTAGGAGATTCGACCCTCTTCTTGCCTCTGTGAGCTCCTACACACACACAGTGAATATAAGCTCATTAGGCACACACACACACACACACACACACACACACACACAAGTATGATTACGCATTGGGCTTCACTCTCCTTTAGAAAATGTTTATTTTGTTTTTGAGATTTACTTTTAATTATGCATATTTTTGGGGTTTTGTGTGTGTGTGTGTGTGTCCAACACAGATGTTGGGAACTGAATCATGTCTTCCGGAAGAACAGTTATCTGCCTTGCTTCTTGCTTGCTTGTTTCTCTCCTTCCTCTACTTATTTTTATTTTTTGGTGGTGGTGTTGGTAGTGGATTTTGTATTTTGTTTTTGTTTTTGTTTTTTCTAGACAAAATTTCTCTGTGTAGCTCTGACTGTCCTGGAACTTGTTCTATAGCAAACACTGGCTTTGAACTCAGAGATCTTCCTGCCTCTGCCTCCCAAGCACTGGGATTAAAGGTGCATACCACCACCTTGGCCATCACCACCACCCAGCCAGTAGGCATTCTTAACCACTGTACATCTCCCAGTCCATTTCTGTTAATGTTCATAGAGTGTGGGCGGGGCGGGATGGAATGGGAGACACTTTTAATCCCAGCAGACAGGACACATAGGCAGGTGGACCTCTGTGAATTCAAGGTTAGCCTGAAGCCTCCTTTACATAGTGAGTTCTAGAAGAGCCAGAGCTACATAGTGAGACCTTGTCTCAATAATAATAATAATAATAATAATAATAATTAATAATAATAATAATAATAATAATAATAATAATAATAATAATAATAATAAATGAAGCTTGAGCCAAGTGAAATGGGAGTCTGGCTAACTAGATTATTTTAAAATTTTTAAATTTAGAATATTATTTGTAAAGAACTCATGGAAATGTGAATCTGTCAATAATTAAACATTTATATAATGAATAAAATATGTTCATTAAACATCAGCTATTAAATTATTTTATTATCAGTTTATATATTCCCTTAGTCTATGTCAATAATAAATGCTGTTTAATGAACCCAACCTAAGCATCACGTCCTCTGCTAAATATGTTAACTTCATATTTGTTTCCACAGAAACCAGATATATGCAGCTCCTATATGATATCTGATATGGCCCTGTCACTCATGGGACCTTACACTAACGTTGAATAAATAGTTTTAAATTAAGGAGAAGAGTTCCAGAAATGATCTAGTTAAGAACAAGTTAAACATTATATTAAAGTAAGTTTGAAAAGGATTTACCCAAGAATTAACTGCAGGGCTAAAGACATGGCTCAGTGGCTAAGAGCACTGGCTGCTTTGCCAGGGGACATGGTTCAATCCCCAGCCCCTGCATAGTGTCTCACAACTGTCTTTAATTCCGGTTTCAGGGAATTCAGTGCTGTCTTACGGTTTTCAGGGACAGGACACACACACATGTTGCTTATAAAATACATGCAGGAAAAATACTCATACATATAAGATAAAATAAATATATCTATTTTTAATTGACTGCTAAGTAAAGCCATTAAAATGTAGGTGGACTTTGTTAAGAACGTCATGTAATGACTACATGTATGGCAATTTAAAAAAATTATGGGAAAATTCAATGAATAGTCAGGTGTGGTGGTGCTTGGGAAGCAGAGGCAAGCAGGGCTCTGCGAGTTCAAAACCAACATGGTCTACACAGCAAGTTTCAGGCCAACCAGAGCTATTTAATAAGACATTGTCTCCATTTTTTTTTTTTAAAGAGAGAGAACAAAAAAGAGAGGAAGCAAGCAAGGAAGGAATAACTGAAAGAAAGGAGTGTGTGTTGTGTGTGTGTGTGTGTGTGTGTGTGTGTGTGTGTGTGTGTGTAAATAAGAGGCTCAGTGATTAAGAGCACTTCCACTTCCCAGCACCCACTTCCCAGCACCCCTATCAGGCAGCTCACAACCTCCAGTAACGCCGGTTCCCAGTGATTCATCTCTTCTGGCCCCCCTGGTTACACAAGGAACGCACACACACACACATACACACACCAAACAGGTCATTTTCAGGCAGAATATGAAGAATAAAGAATCACTTTATATCCTGCAATTATGAAAGATAAGACAGAAGGTAAGATAGTTGAGTGTGCCCTTGTGAAATGTGCCTATGACTTCTTTCCGCAGGAGTACAAACACTACTGGACAGAGCTGAGAGGAACCACACTGTTCTTTTACACTGACAAAAAAAGTACAATCGTAAGTAGAGCCTGACACGCTCAACTAGTTCAACCTTTTACACGCCTTGGCATATAACTCGTCCACTTTCTCTAGCATCCTCAAATGAAGGTATTCAAAGATGTACACCTGAGGAGCTTATCGGTTCCCTGGACAACTCGGAGGCATTAGCTCACGTTTTAAACTTTTTGCTTAAGACTTAGTTTAAAAGTAGAAACCTTAGATACCTTGCTATAAACTGCTTAATGAAAAACTGACAGCTTCCATTTCTTGTAGTTGCTGTGGAATGCAATTATGTTATGGAATGCAGTTACACTCTGGAAGGAATGAGATAATTTCCATAGCATTGGGACATACAGTGCTACAATTTAATTTTCCCAGACAAAAACATATCCTCTAAAAGCTATGAGGACAGTGATGATGATGATGGTGATGATGATGATGGTGATGGTAATGGTGATGACGGTGATGATGATGATGATGATGGTGGTGGTGATGGTGTTGATGGTGATGATGGTGATGATGATAATGGTGATGATGGTGATGATGATGGTGATGGTGGTGGTGATGATGGTGGTGATGATGATGATGATGGTGATGGTGGTGATGATGGTGATGATGATGATGGTGATGATGGTGGTGGTGATGGTGTTGATGGTGATGATGATAATGGTGATGATGATGATGGTGATGGTGGTGATGATGGTGATGATGGTGAAGTGATTATTTAATTAATCCTTTAAAGAGTAACCTTTCTTTTTTTGTAGTGTATTGCAACTTTCCAGTGATGAAAGCAAAGACCCTGACCAAAACCTTGAGTGATTCACAGTAACCACCTTCACTTGGAATACTTCAGGGGGCAGTACAACTTGGGGATTGGGAGCCTGGTGTGCCCAGAAAGGTTGCCTGTTTTTTCAGTGCTACCCTGCCATTGGCTAACTGGAATCTTGAGATAATTACCTAATCTCTCTGTGACTCACTGCATAAAAAGGGGCACAGTAGAAAACAGATGACACATCAAGTTGGGCAATTTGAGGAACGTTTAATAAAGTCATTATAAACACACAAAGTGGTGGGCAGAATAGAGAAGTTACACACTCAGCTCTCAGGCTAAAAATAATGCCATATTACCACATGAGGCATTAAGGGAAAGAGTGGGAACGTTCGTACTTAAGAGGAACATGGCATTTGAAGCATCAGCTACATAGAGCACTAAACAGTCTTCCTGCCTCAGTCTCCTAGGTGCTGAGATTGCAAGAATGCATGCCCCTGGGCACTGTGGGATGGCTAATTCCTAGATTATGTTGCAGTACCAGGTTTGTGAAAAGAGGTCCCTGATTCATGACATTTAAAAAACCCCAGATCAGGGCTGGAGAGATGGGTCAGTGGTTAAGAGCACTGACTGCTCGACTGTTCTTCCAGAGGTCCTGAGTTCAATTTCCAGCAATATGGTGGCTCAGAGCCATCTGTAATGAGATCTGATGCCCTCTTCTGGTGTGTCTGAAGACAGCTACAGTGTACTTACATATGATAAATAAATCTTAAAACATAAAGCCCCAGCTCAGCTCATACTATCTCCTCCCACCTTCAGGAGGCTCTGAGCCATTAGACACCCGAAGTTCTGTTTACATTTAAATTACTGTGTTTAAGAGATCTTTAAGACAAAATTCCTCTAACCTGTAAGCCCCACTTGCCCAAGAACAAATAACTTCCTGGAATGCTGAGGGCTGTTCATAAAAAATAAGCCCCATATTCTTCACTTCTGTTAACCAGCTTGGTGGCCCCAACTGCATAGGATGTGTTCAATTACACTAATCAGAAGGAATGTCAGGATGTGTGCTGGGATGTAGAAGGTATGTCAGGATGTGTGATAGGATGTAGAAGGTGTGTCAGGATGTGTGCTGGGATGTAGAAGGTGTGTCAGGATGTGTGCTGGGATGTAGGTGTGTCAGGATGTGTGCTGGGATATAGAAGGTGTGTCAGGATGTGTGCTGGGATGTAGAAGGTATGTCAGGATGTGTGCTGGGATGTAGAAGGTGTGTCAGGATGTGTGCTGGGATGTAGAAGGTATGTCAGGATGTGTGCTGGGATGTAGGTGTGTCAGGATGTGTGCTGGGATGTAGAAGGTGTGTCAGAATGTGTGCTGGGATGTAGAAGGTGTGTCAGGATGTATGCTGGGATGTAGAAGGTATGCTAGGATGGTTGGACAAAGGCAGAACGTGTGTAGACTTGTGAGTTTTGCCTTTATAAGTTCCTGGCTGGTGTAATTCTACATCATACACTGGAATCTGGGTATGAACCTGGCTAGTATTTAATAAAGTTTGCTTCAAAATTGGCTAAGAAATTGTGGTTGTAATGTTATTCTCACTTGGTGGTGTCAACAACTACGTAATCCCTGCTTATCAATGAAAACTGCCAAGTTTAAGGATTAAGAAATTGTACACAACCATACTTATCTGGCAAAGTTGATAGCATCATCCCCAAAGATAAGCCTTCATCATTGTATTCTCCATGTGCTGACCCTTATGATATCCCCAAAGGTGCCAAATGTGGGGAACTGATGGCATGATTCGTGTTAGTGAAGAACTGAATTCACATTTTCCTCTGAAAATATTTTTATAATATACATGAAATACATTCTACAAGATGACATTGCTAGTCAAAGAGGGTGTAACCCATGTGTGGCCTGTGATATTTTTAGGCATGGTGCCACAAAGAGGACACAGCAAAAGGCTCTGCAGTTGTCCACCTACCACTGTTGTTAAAGGAGGATGAAAAACATTTAGGGGAGTTTTCTGGGTGATAGTCTCAGAAGAAACATCAGAATAGACCAGCTGAGAACTGGTCTATATGTGTGGTCTATAGAAGGGAACAATTTAATGCTGTCCTTACATATCTAAAAGGCTCAGAGGACATGGTGTGGGAAGGTCATTGAGTTTGTTTAGTGTTATGCTAGAGAAAAGAATTCAGAACCTGCGGATAGGAAGTGGCTAGAGAAAAACTTTGACTCAAAGCACAGAACACTTAGTAGGGCTGCTTCAGCAATGTGACTTCAGTGTTATTACAGGTTTGAGGACAACATGAATAGCAGATTCAAACAGCTGGGTTGTGCAGATGTTAAGGCTCTTTACAACCTACAGTGTAAAAAAACAGAAGAGAGAACTCCTTTTCTGTAATTGGTGTAGCAGGCACTGTTTGTTACAGCAAAACTCAGTTGAGACTGATGTAGACACACAGAGGATTTACTATAAGAAGGGCTGCCTCTGGGACAAGCGAAAAGCCAATTAGTGCGTATCACTTGTCAGTGGTTTGCCAGTTTCCAGAGTGTGAACACTCCTGCCATGACCGTTCAACCTATCAGTGTGACTGTTCTGTGCACAGCAGCACTGTTACACAGAATTAATGCCACAGAGAACAAGGATGTAAATAACATCGACATTATAGACAGTAAATTATTACAATGTAATTAGAAAATGATGAAATTTGAATTTTGACTATATTATATTTTATATTAATAAAATACTTTTTACTGGTCTGTTAATATAATTAATTTTTAATAATAGCTATATTAACCAACTGCAACATTTTCAAATATTTAATATTACTCTTATAAATGTGTATGGGTCAAAGTCAGCACACCACCCCAAAATGCAGTTGGATTGGGAAAAGCAGGTTACTATGTAAATACGCTTAAGAACTACGATCTTTCTTCATGTGAGAATAAATGTACCTTACGCAGGAAGTAATTTAACAATATTTTTCTTTGTCTTTGCAGTATGTTGGCAAGTTAGACATAATAGACCTTGTGTGCCTTACTGGCCAAAGTTCAACTGAGAAGAACTGTGCAACTTTCACTCTTGTTTTGCCCAAAGAAGAAGTGCATCTGAAGGTGAGCAAGGAGAAATAGCAGTTCATAGAGCGCAAAGTCTGTGCATTGCTTTTACCTCTTAACATCCCATAGCTCGTGTGGAGAAGAATTACAAGAGGGCTTCAGTGCTCTGACTTACAGTTTAGAAGAATACATGCACTTGTTTAGTCTATAAACACAATGAAACCTTAGACTTGTATCCTCTGACAAAGACAAGGGTCCGCCTGGTGTTTTACAAGGTTGTCCTTGTATTAGCATAGTGAGCTAAGAAAAAAATATCCCCCAATAACGACAGTCATAACACAGAGAACAGTTTGGTTGGCTCTTCAGTTTGACCAATGGAGCTAGTCAGCTTGCTTTAGAGATCCCCTGTCTTCACCTCCTAGGCAAAGGGATGACAGGTAAGCTGCCACATGCCCCTGGCATTTTACTTGGTCCAGAGGTCCAAACTCTGGCCTTCATGCTCATAGCTGAAAGCAGATCTTTATGTTTTACCTGAAGAGCCATCACTCTGACCTGTGAGCTTGCTAGCCTTTGATGGGGTGACCTACTTTGTCAGAAATTAATCCAGTGGAAGCCTTGGTATTTAAAGATAGTACAGCTCATTCATTAATTATGTACTTTCTGCTTTATATTTGTTTTCATCTCTAGACAGAAAACACAGAAAGTGGGGAAGAATGGAGGGGCTTCATTCTTACAGTAACAGAGGTAAGAGGGCCATCTGCTTCTTTTGCTGAGACAAGGTGTCACTAGACCATGGCGGTCACAAGCTTCTCCCGTCTCAACCTCCCAGGTGTTAAGATTACCACTGTGAGTCACTATGTCCAGCCAAAGATCACTAATGTCTGCTGTAAAATAGTTGTTAACACCTACAACACCTGTGTATACTGGATGTAGAAACTAGAAAAGGCAGACAGAAAATTTATGCTTTTGTTTCTGAAAGTCATATTTTTATCTCATTTTATTGGGTGGATTAAGAATGTTAATGTTACCAAACACAGCCTATTTCACCTTGTGATAACTGTTCTGAAGTAATACTGGTGAGCACGGGACAAGGGAGATCTCCTTTGTCTATGACTTCCTGCTCTGTAAATGTTTAGGGCATGGCATCGACTGTATGTGAATAAATAATTTGTTAAAAATGTCCCACTGTTGTGACTATTGCTAAGAGAGCCTACTGACCAACTAGACTTGGGCATGAGTACAATTCACTAGGACATGGTCGTGTGACTCAATCAAAACCACACTGCTAGGAAAGAGAATCAACTACTCTAACGTTCTTAGGCCTTTGCAGAGGAGCCCAAGGGGCACCATCAGCCTTGTTGCTTTATTTGACAGACTACAGTCTTCATTCCTGAGTCCCAAGAGCTTGATTTTGAGTCTTAATGAAGAATACATAACAATAGGAATTAATGAAATAGTAAGTAAGCATGGGACTGGACACACACAAGGGGCGGGGAAGCTACACTGGAAGTAAAGTTTTATACTCTCATGGATTCTCTTGACTGTCACCTGATGAACACTCATTCTCCTCTGGTGGCCAAATTATAAATCAGACATGGCTGCCCCCAAATACTGACTAGCTAGCTAATGCAAGAAAAACAATGTTGCACCATACTTCCCCAGAAAGCAGAGGTTTTTCCCAACTACATTTGAGTTGTAAATACAATTGACAAGACTTTACACCGATAATGGAAGTCAAAACACATTTGTAGAAAACAAAAAACTAATATGCAGAGAAGTATCAAAATGTTTAAATATGAATGGATGACTAGAAACAGAGCACAGTGGTCCTAAGCCTACCTCAAACCCATGTTGTCTTAAACATGTGGGGTTCTTCCTAGTTAACTTGTGTGAGAATGAGGTATCTCCCTAGAGATCCTAAACTTCTTGAGGATTGCAAAGGTATGTGAGTTCAGGATGAGAAAGATTAGCAATACCAACTTGGTTGCAAATACCTGGTCTACAGAGCAAGTTCTAGAACAGAAGCCCTATTCTGAAAAACAAAAACAAACAAACAAACAAAAAAAAACAAAATAAGACCACCCCCCAAAAAAAAATCCCCCTCCCGAAAAAGAAAAAGAAAAATTGAGCGATTGGTTGCTACTTAGTTCACTGTAAAAAATATATGTACTTTGCCCAGAGACCAGATCAAATATGATCTCAGCTAGGCATGGTGTTAACACACCTTTATTCCCCACCTGGTAGATCTCTGTGAGTTTGCGCTCAGCCTGATGTGCAGAGTGAGTTCTAGGTCAGCCAGGATTACAAACAAAGTGCGGAAACAAAACGTACAAAAAAAAAAAAAAAAAAAAAAAAAAAAAAAAAAAAAAAAAACTGACCAAACTAAAGCAAGCAACTACTCTGTGCAGGTTCCAGTTGATATGGGGCAGTACTGTAATGCCCACGTTAGACTGGACTCTTCTACTTATTGCTCTGTCCATTTGTCTCTGACAATGGATAGACATTCAGTCACTACAACTCCCTGTGGCCATAAGCTCCTCCCTATTAAAGCCAGTATGTGACTTAGCTGCAGCTTTAGTTTGCCAACTGTTTTAACTGGTTTCAGTTGTCGGTTCCTCTACACGTGTCACTTCTACCTGGACAAGTGATCAGACTGCACGAAGTCTTAGAGAGAGAAAAGAGACGAAGGACCGAGACAGAGCAGCCACCAGCTGTGCCTGCAGAGAAAGAGAAGGAGCCAGTACACGGCTATGCGGATGTCCTGAACCCTCTGCCCGAGTAAGCACACAATTGACTCCTTTTATTCATTCAGTTAAGACTAACTGCTAATTACTAGGCAGCACTACCCACTTGAACCTGTTGCAGCAGGGATGCTAAATATCTTGGGGATCAATTGTGAGCACATGCCACACTTCCTCTCTTATGTCTTGATCGACGTCGGGCACATTTGAACAAACTCTTACCACAGAGGAAATCCCCTTCCACCCACACAGCTAGACTAAATAGATATCCTTCCGGAGCTCAAACCTAAATTGAAGTTGCTATGAAGAAGGGCACAGACAGCATCGAACCGTGAGGCCCCATAACTGGATTACTTATCATCACTTATATCAGATATTTTTAAATTCGTAGAATAGTGTATTCAGTTGACTGATCCGTGAGCATTGAACTTGCCTTCTGAGGAAAGTACAGTGTTCAGAACAAGCTGGATTCTGCAGCTCATATGTCTTCTTTCTTGATGAAAGCTTTATGGGCCTTCTTCTTTGGGGATCTTGGTGCTCTTGTCAGTAAAACATGTCCTGGTTTCATTGTGACATTACATTCTGATGCCCAGCCCACTGTATTAGAGCCACTGGCACCTGCTAATCAACACTGCCAGCTCAAACTAGACAGAGGGTCAACTCATAAAATAAAGGTCACATGGACTGTCTCTTTTTCTTTTGCCCCAGTACAAGAAGAAAGTGGTATGTCTATTACAGATAAATAAGGAGAAGATTAAAATTAATTCTTGTCGCTACACTCTAAGATGTTTGCCAATAACGCTTTGGATGTATAATATACCCTGTCAAAAATTTTCATGACTATTACATTTCACTGAATATAATGTGTATTATAAAACAGAAACTGCTTAATTTCCTGATTTTATATCTAAAAATACTTTGGGTGCCATTTTAACACAAGTCTAAAAACAGGCATGCCTTTAATCCCAACACTCAGGAGGCAGAGGCAGGCGCAGGTAAGTCTCTGATTCTAAGGCCAGTTTGGTCTACAAAGAGAGTTCTACAGAGCCATATCAATGGGGCTATATATGTCTAAACAGAGAAACTTAATCTCCAAATATCAAATAAAGAAACAAAACCCTACAAACAACAAATTATACCAAATAGAGTCAGTTCAGACACAGTCTTAATGTCAGTTGTTTAAAACACAGCCCCATTTATAGCTTTAATCCCAGCTCTGGGAGGATGAGGCAGGTAGATCTCTAAGTTTAAGGCCAGCATAGTCTATATGGTGAGTTCCAGACCCATCTCAAACAAATAAACAGACAAACGAGAGCAATGGAGCCCCAAAGAGAGCCTTAGGACATTTTGGAGTCCTGCAAAGACACCACCAAATCAATCTAAGGTCTGTTATGAATTGAAACTGGGGCCATGCTCTTAATTGTCCTAAGTTTTCAATGGTTACCATGATCACACATGAATTAGTAGATTGCCTTTCATGTCCTCTATGTTTAAAGGACAAACACTGTAACTCTCAAGTGATTTTGGTGACATTGTTTTCAAGTAATTATCTTCATCAGGTTTGCTGTTGTTTTGTTTTTGTTTTTTGAGTACAGAATAGAGTTTATTCAGGGCATGGGAGGGGAGTTAAGGGGGTAGTAGTGGCAGAAAGAGAGAGAGAGAGAGGAGCAGAGGAGTAGCCGGCCATGTACTTGGAGAGAGGGGAGGAAAGGGAATGGGGAGAGGAAGGGCAAGGGGGAAACAAGAGAGAGCAAGATAGGTTTCTTTTTTTTAATCTTTTTTCTTTTCATCTCATGTTTGTAGATGTTTTTATGCAGTTTCCCGGAAAGAAGCAACTGAGATGCTGGAAAAGAACCCTTCTTTGGGAAATATGATCCTGAGGCCTGGAAGTGACAGCAAAAACTACTCCATCACTATTCGGCAGGAGATAGAGTATGTTCAATTTAACCTGGCTTCGGTATTGTTAAGAGCAGACTTTCCTGTCAGCACCTGCTGTGCTTTCTCTGGGAGCTGCAAACATTAGCACAAGAATGAGAAGTAGTGAAAGCAAACCTCTCTACTTAGTGAATAAAGAGAACAGATCTGTGATTGCTATTGCTTTCTTGTGCAATGTTTATGAAGGCACTCAGTTACTGGATATTTAAGCAGACACTCAAAGTGAAGGAACCAAACAACACCAGTACTATGGAGGTGGGGCGCATCCCAGGCAGCAAGTGTACAAGCCCAGAAGCAAACACCTCTCCTGCTCAGGAAACAGAAAGAGGTCATTGTGTTTGCATACTTTACCAACAAAAAGCCAACTGAAGAGCATCTTCCTAACATCTACAATAATAATAATAATAGTAATTATTTATTTATTTATTTATTTATTTATTTATTTATTTATGTATTGGTAAAATGGTTTTTCTTTTAGAAAGCCAGTAATAGGGCTGGAGAGATGGCTCAGCTGTTAAAGGCTAAGCTCACAACCAAACATATAAAAAAAGCCAGTAATTACTTAAGTTAGATCTCCAGAACGAGAGAGGGAGAGAGATAGAGATAAATGATAGATAGATAGATAGATAGAGAGAGGCGCAAAAAAACAAAAACAAAAACAAAAACAAAAAACCACGTTTGTAATCCCGCAGTGAGAAAGTGGCTACAGGAAGATCCTTGGGGCTTGCTGACCAGCCAGCCTAGCCTACTTGGCAAGTTGCAGCCAGTTAGAAACCCTGTCTTTAAAAAAAGAAAAGAAAAAGGTTGAGGATACATCCAAGATTGATCTCTGGAGTCTACAAGTTAGTGCACCCAGGTATATGTGTACCCACACGCAAATATACACACAAAATAATTTTCTATGTAATTAGTTTCTGGACTTTTAAAACCACTCCAGCTTTCAGAATCTATAAAAACTCCATCTTAATAGAGATTCTGAATTAGTTAACACTGTCACGACTGATAATATACTTTCATCCTATATTTAAATATTCAATAAATGTATTTTATATAAAACATAAATAGAACATTAAATTTTTGAATTTACTATTCTGTTAGGATCATAGTCTATTTATACTATACTGCATATAACAGTAAATCTACCAGTTTATTTCACAAATATGTTATCCTAAATGGATCAAATATGAAGATACTGATAATGGATAAATGGAATAAAAAGTAAATATATTAGAGGAAGAATTAAAATCACAGCATTATGGCTCAACTACCCTTATGAGTCATGGACCCCATTTGTTCAGCAGTTAATATAAATAATAATGTAAAACTTGTTTTCATACAGTAGCTATGAACAGGTGGCAAGCACATTAGGTGGTAAATTAGATCCTGGTGCTCCCAACTCTGTGTGTGTGTATGTATGTGTGTATGTGTGTGTATGTATATGTGTATGTGTGTGTATGTATATGTGTATGTGTGTGTATGTATATGTGTATGTATATGTGTATGTGCGTGTATGTATGTGTGCATGTATGTGTATGTATATGCGTATGTGTGTGTATGTGTGTATGTATATGTGTATGTATGTATGTGTGTGTGTATATTTATAGTTTTTCATAGTAAATAATTGTCAAGATGCTTGTGGATTCTTTATTTTATCTATTATACTAGTATTTTTTAGTTTGTACAATACGCTATAATGACAAGCTGAACATTAGCAACAAATTTTCAACTCTATCAGAATAGAATAAAAATGTTTTTAAAACTACAGTTTATTTGATTAATAACTTAACTGGTAACCTTGAAATAAATCCAAAAGAGGTACAGGTTATAGATGCTGGTAAATATGTTTTATAGTAAACACAGGTCTCTCTTTGTTGACATAATTACAACATTCCCCTCCCCCTCTCCTCCTTCCAAACCCGTCCATATACGAATCCTCACTGTTTCTCAAATTCAAGACCTCTTTTTTCACTAATATTTATCGAATGCATATATGCATGATACACACACACACATACGTCCTGTTAAATATAACCTGCTGAGTTTCTATGTTACTTGTATGCATGTTTTCAAGGCTGACCACTTGGCACTGCACACCCAAATGCTGTGCTCTTCCCATGGGAAGAGCACTTCTCCCACTCCCAGAATTCCCCAGTTGCTTATGAGCTGCAGCCTCATGGGTTTATTCCCATTCACTTTGGGATGTTCTATGGTGTTGTCCTTTCAGCTCGTTTCAGCAGTCCTGAGCCCTGGGAAAGCATCAGCTTTTTAGTAGGAGATACAAGCATTAGATTCAGCCCTGGCCTCGGGGTTTACTATCTTCCACTTAGGTCACTGATTTTTAGAGGTAGCAATATGAGGGGATATTAGGGTGCTGCCTTGCTGGTCAAGTTGAGTTTAACGTAAGTTTTTGGCAGGCATCTGGACTATTAAGAAGCACCTGTGTTTCCCACAAAACAAGCTCATTTTCTTCCAGGGAGGTTCCAGGAGAAATGCTCAGCCATGCGTGTTGCTCAGTGAGTCCAGTAAACACGAGCTGGAAAGGACAAACTGGTTTACACAGCAAAACTTGAAAGTAGTTTTTACCCGTGTTTACAGATCAGCTGCAGGAAGGCTGCTGTCGGGCATAAACAGAGGTTGTCTATGCCAACCTATCAGGTGATTCCTCTCTCAGAGCATCGTCTCTGAGAGACCCAAGGAAGTGCCAGGTGAACTCTTAAGTCATAAAGCTATTTTTACAAACCTTACACTTTTCCTTCATTAAAGTTGTTCAGCCTAGCAGCCATGCTAGCATTTTAGGCACTGAATTAGTAGCTTAAGGAGGCAAGAAAATCCTGACCACAGATCCATTCTTTTGCAAAAATTGAGGTCAGGACCTAAGAACAAGTATTAAGAACCGCACTGAAGGCCACACTTCCTTTTTTCTTTTAGACTAGCTTTTCTTTTTCTGTCAAAGCCTAGGTTGACATGTACTTCTCCCAGCTGGGACTCTTAAGTCCTGGGACCACAGGTATGTGCCACCACATCTCATTTGACTCTATTTTTGATATCACAACCAAGATACTTTAAACAGCAAATTTTATCCATTTTGTTTGTCTTTCCAAGCCAAAACCAAACAAAAATTGGAAGAAAATCATGTTCTAAACAGAGAGACAAAGCCTATGAGACCTGGGGGCCACTGTTTCTCTACATCAGCTCAGACTTGGAAATGTAACCCCATTACTTGGATGTCCTGAGAGCTTATGCTGACCTCTGCGTTCATCTCGCAGATTCCCATGAATTGACGGGATGACCTGACAGCCGCTCCCAAAAGTCTTCCCATTGTTTGAGTTCCTGTATGCCTCCTGCTGAGGGCTACAGACGTTCCCTACAGGCTCAATAGAGTAACTGAGATGCATAGTATTCTCCATGCTTTACAAATGGGACTTGCAGAAAACAATAAATATTATCTACATATGTCGATAAATGTACATAAAATTCAAAAGTAAATTTTATAACTGTAAATGTAATTATAGATGTAATGTAGTTATAATGTAGTGAGTGCTTAAATAAGTCAAGGACTTTACTAATGGCTTTTGCAAGTATTAACACACAGTAGCCCTAAGAGGTAAACTTTTATCACCTCCTTTATATAGACTGAAAACACACACACACACACACACACACACACACACTCATTCAGCACACACACAAATACTAAACACACACACATACATACACTCATATACACACATATACTCAACACACACAATTACACAACACACACACACTCACACATACATACACTCATACACACACATATACTCAACACACACAACTACACAACACACACATACACACTCACACACACAGTGGGGGGAGGTTTAGAGAGCACATATGATAGAAACAGAATTTAAGTACACTGTCCTGTCAGTCTCCCAAAGTGTATCAGTCGTTTACCACCAGGATACAGGAATTCTAATTGAAACTGAAGAGCTTTCAACAGTAACTGTCTGATTCCAAAGAGATTTTCTTCACTGGGTTGAAGGTAAGGTGAGCACCAAGAATCTTGAACAGGCACCCATAAGCCATCCCCAGACTCTTTCCCGGCCAGTCTGGAACTGACTCGTGACTTTTTCTCATTAAGGAGCACTTCTTATAGAAGGGAGCAAGTGGCTAAGGGTTACCCCGTTCTTTGAAAATATATCATGGAGAGTAAAGATTGGTTTTCCCATGTGGTATGCGACTGAGAGGAGATTTCTGGACATGGTGGAGCCCCTGAATATAAATATAATGTGACCCTGGAGGAATATAAACTGGAAATGGAGAAGAATGGAAATGGAAATGTGATTCTAAGTAGAAGGTGAAAAAACCCTGTAGATGAGTTAAACCAGATGAATAATGTCCCTTAGCTCCTGTCAGTTTGCCAGTCAGATAAATGACACCATAATACACGCTGTCAACTCCTTACCATTAGAAAAAGTTTAGGCTAAACACAATTGTCATATGAACCAAATAAGGTCAAGACAAATATGCTACTATTCAAAACTATCACAAATACTGACTTCTGTTGGCATTGGAGCTTCTTAGCTTAAAGCAGGTAGCACTTTGAGATGAGCTCCTAATATTGTTCAGTCAGCTTTGTGAACACCGTGTTTATAATGCTGAAATACAATGTGATTTCTCGACCTGAAGCAGTTCGTAAGAAAATCTTACTGCTGGGGGTGCTAACAATTTGGTGTGTTGTAAAAGTAAAGAGGAAGGCCTGCAGACACCCCTGCAGTAATTACGTTTCCACCCCCCTGTTGCACAGCATTTACCATGTTTCCTGCTTTTCTGATAGCAAAGCTAGCAGCAACAGAGGGTAGCTTGTGAGCTAAAGCAGGACCAGACGTTTAAGGCAGGCTGCTGGGATTAGTGGTGAGGCACAGTACGAAGCTTTTTGCTTTCAATAATTCCTTTTGTTTTTCTTTAATAGAAGGGGTACATCATTTGTCTATATGTGCCCACATAAGATTTATTTTGTATTCCTCTAGGTTTTGGTTTATACTTTATTTTTTTGTTTGTTTGCAGACTTAGGGAGTGGTACACACTGAACAAGTGCCGAACCATTGAGTTCCACCCCCCTCTTTTATAAGACTTTATAGCTCTACTGTAAAGTTTAGTTTATTCTTTCTCACTTACTAACACAGTGACTCAGATTCCCTATGTCTTCTCATGTATTACCATTTGCTTCAAAGAGATGTAACATTCCCAATGAAGGAAACAGGATTCTATGCCCTAAACTATAGTTGTAGATGGACAGGTCAACCACCCAGGGCATATTTGATATTGATTTACTTTGCACCAACACAACTTGTCAAAAGTGGGCCAACCATGTATTTCATTTCAGAATGCCAAGAATAAAGCACTTCAAAGTGATGCGCTCTGGAAAGAACTACACCATTGAGCTGGAAAAACCTGTATGTAGCCATTTCTTTGTTACTGATAGTGTTTATCTCCTGTTGCCTTCCAAATCAGCCAGTAGAGAATCCCATGAAAAGTGTGAAAACAGAGGTTGTCCTGAGGAGCAGATTCAGAAATGGTAAAAAGGAGATAAGCCTCTCTAGTTAGATAAGCCTATCTCAGACAGGAAAGGTGAGAACAGACACCAAGACCAGGAAACAGAGACTGTCTGGACAATAGCCTGCTTCTACCAGAGGTTCTCCCTTTAATCTCTACAAGCAATTACTCATATAATCCTTACAGGGAAAGAAAAGTGCTTCTATTAAAGGTCTTTGTAATAGCCTCTATTTATATTCAAACAAGCCTGAATCAGATGGGAAGCAACCAAGAGTGCCTTGTCCTTCAATGCCTGTCATGCAGAAGTCCAGCAATGCCCTCTTAATAGCAGGGTGCAGAAGGCCAGGTTTCTTCTTTGTCTTCAACTCCTCTTCAAGCTTAGTTATCATCTTTTGGAGCTAATGATAGGTAGTTATCCTGCAACACAATGTCAGGTGCACAGCTGAGTAATTTATATATGCAACTTAATTTTTCTGTTTTCAGTTCTATAATTGTTACACATATTATGTAGGGGAGCAAGCTAGCATTTAGACTGCTGTTGGCTATTGAAAGTGTGGTGTTATTTCTTGAAAATTAGCTCCTGGTTCTTCTCTGAGTCATTTATGGATCCAGCTACATCTCAGCCCACCCTAAACTTAAGATATTCTTGCCTCTGGAAGAAACCAACCAGTTTCACTGGATCCAAGTGAGCTTTGTAAGCGAAGTTCTACTAAAGGAGTCAGAGGACTCGATTGCTGAAGGAGCATCCGTAAGACAGAATGGGCATTAGTGGTTCTAGTGAGGACCAGTGTGATTACTGCACCTCTGTCAGTGCAGAACTGGACTCCTGTCAGCAGCCTCTACAGTCCACAGAAGGAAAATGGACAGTGTAGATTGTTCTCTTGCCTTCCAAACTCCTCCCAACCCTGCTTTTCAACCAGGCTGTATTTTACGGAGTTATTTTACTTCAAGGTTATTTGAAATAGTCAGGTTAAACCAGATTTCACTTATAGGTCTATGAGGTAGAGAGATTTTAGTGACCATAGACCCTATGTTATCCTTTTGCAATGAAGTACTAAAATGCTTACATTTTACTGTCAACCTATAGAAGGTTTTGAAGGGTAGCAAATCCTATGGACTAGAGAACATTTGGTTATGGAGTTGTCATTTTTTTTTCTTGTTTGTCTATTTTAGTTCCAGTTGCAGGAAAGGAGAATTTGGCCTACATTAAGTGATTTTTTAAAATGTTTTAATTGTGGGAAGGCATAGCATCTAAATATTTATTGTTTAACAGACTATAGCAAATACAAAAAGAACAACTCACCAGAGAATGGCCTCATAGTCCTTCAAAAAAAAAAAAAAACACGGGTAAGAAAAGTATAGCCATTCAGCAAGTCACTGAAGTATGATATCATCCTGCCCTGACTTTCTGGAAGTCAGAAAATAGATAGCAACCTCCACTAAACTACAGGGGAGTATCTCGTTTATCCTTAGCCAGGCACTGAGCCACCTCTTACTTTCTTTTACACAGGTAACGCTCCCAAACCTTTTCAGCGTTATTGATTATTTTGTGAAGGAGACTCGAGGGAACTTGAGGCCATTTATACATTCAGCTGATGACAACTTTGGTATGTCCTGGACTTTACTACTACTACATCCAACAAAACAGAACAAAACCCCAAACATGCCAAGGTAGAAATTAAATTAAAAGAATTTAAATCTGCCCACTTGACAATCATTTTGTCAGAGTCTGGAGGGAAGGCATGTCTTTGTAGATAGTCTATGAGGCATGAATTGTGATTAACACCATTCCATCATTCTATTTGACATCATCAAAAAAACTCAGAGACTGTAGGACAGCAGAACAATATGGACTCACAGAAGCAAAGAGGAAATGTAAAGGATGGGCCCACAACAGCATCGAATGCTTGAGACTGGGTAGAGTGCCTTGGGATGAGCAAAGGCTGTGGAGATTGGCCACCTGGCAGCAATGGCCTCAATACTAGCATTATTCTGCTATGAAGAAGGTAGGATGGTCAGATGGTGTTGGGGAGCTACAGAAAAAGATTGCTGTCTGGTCAGCTTCAGAACCACTAAACTAGCAACACGACCTATGTCATCATTGCAGTTCAAATGTTCATTAATTTGGCTCCTTTCGCATTCTAGTTTTGGGCATAGCAAGGCAAACTAGATGTGATCATTTGTCTTGTTCTATCAACAGGCTATGTGTGGTCCCTGGACAAGCTCTAAGCAGAAAAGGTGAACCATCTCTAGCTAGTTTGGGCTTCGTTCCTCAAAACAGTTTCTTTCCGTACACATTTTAAAGGAAAACAGCTGTCTACCTGCCCTAGGGGCATATCTGGAATGTCTAATTAAAACAGCAGCAGCTTTAAAAGACTAAGTTCTTAAAATATCACTGTTAATCTCTGGATGTAACATAACAGTACTAAAATTTTAAGAACTCAGTCCAAAGGAGATTAAGAAAGGGATCAAGTGTGATCTTATTTTGTGTAGGGTCCTCTCTACACTCAGCAGAGGAAGTGTCTCTAAGTTGTGGTCACAGTTTGCTTGGCAACCTCTATTACAGGCTTCACTGACTCTTAAGTTTTGCTGACTTTATGTGTAAAGTTTACTGGGGTTTTGTTCTAAAAGATTCTTCCTTGAGTCTAAAACATTCCTTCATCTTCAGCCATATGAATCTAGTTTTAGGCTTACAAGCACACACCACCACACCTGGCTTTGGGATGCTTTTTTTTACAGGATTCACGCATGGTATTATAGGTATCTTTAGCTTTAGAAAACAGTGTGCATATACTGTCTGTTCCTTACCACACTGGATGGAGTGTCCAAAGCTCCATTCTTTGTTCTCAGCTTTAGGGAAAAAAACTTCCATCTTTCTTTACTATGTATAATATTGTGTTGCCTTTGTTTTGTTTCAATTCAGAATCAAATAAGTTCCCTTTACAATTACTTTATTTATTTATGGAATGGCATTTTACTCAGATATCATGGATTGATGCTGAATTTTGCAAACTATTTTCCTGCATATGTTGTACTTGATCATGTAGTTTTTCCTTGGTAAATGAGGTATCCTTACTGTTTATACATATATACATAGTTTCTATTATTTATCAAGTCATTCACTGAACCCACTTGGTTATAGTGTATTAAGTGTTGGATTTGCCTCATATGCAAAAATGTGCTTGATTATGAGAAATTGTGTTTTTACTAAGTGAATTTACCTTCTAGGTTTCAGCATGATTTTGATTCCATTTAGACTCAGGAACTTTATACTTGGACTGGAGAACATGGGTCAGAAAAAGACCCTGTATTTATTTCCCAGGGCTTTACCCTCACATTAAAAATGTAGCTGATCTAAAGTTCATGTGACAATCCCAATATTTGGTTGCTTTCCTGCTAACCTCTGGTTTTCTCCAGAGAACCAGAGGACTGGTCACATTTCTCTAGCTTTTGTGTATCAAAAAATTTCCTATTGTTTATCAAGTAATTCTGGGTTTCAGTTTGGGCATTTTGGGTATTATTGCGAGGAGTCTTTACATCCTTCTGAAGTCTTTACAAGCCTCTGCAGCACTTCCTCCTTTTAAGGAGACATGATTGCTGCTAGGGTGAAGCAGCTGTCTCAACTGCTGTGGGAAGAAGTGCCGAGTCAGTTTCCTCTGTTTTGCTGCTTTGGGTTTGTACACCTCAAGATGTTGTCCTAGGTGTTGGGTAATGGTCTACACCGCAGCTTAGGTCTCAGAGCCTTCAATGTACCACATTGTTAGAAGTCATTCATCAGTTAAAGGACATTTAGTTTGTTTTTAATTCTTAGCCATTGTGGCCAGAGCAGCAATGACATGGCTGAGCAAGTAGTTCTGGAAAGCATAGCTGAGTCATATGGTACATTTAGTTTTAGCTCTCTGAGACATCTCTACTGATTTCCAGAGGGCTAAACAGGTTGCTATCTCTCCAATAGTGAATGAGGAATTCCTTTTTCCTACAGCCTCCCCAGCAATTACTTAGTTGTTGATCTTAGGCATTCTGATTGGTGTAAGATTAAAATCTAAAGTTTTGATTTGCATTTCTCTAAGAATGGCCAACAACATTTGAGATAATACTTAGCTTTCTCTTTTCTTTTTGAGAACTTTCTGTTCAGATTCATAGCCCATTTTTAAATTAGGTCATTTGCTTTCTTGGCTTTTAAAAAACATTGTTTATATATTCTGTATTTTAACCCTCTATCTGATGTATAACTGGCAAAGATTCGCTCCCACTCTGGGCTTCCTCTTCATGGCTGTTTCTTTTGCCATTCAGAAACTTTTTAGTTTTATCACGTGCCTTTTGCCAAATTGTTGGCCTTATTTCCTGAGTGAACGCAATTACTATTGAGAAAGTTCTTTCTTACACCTATAACTTGTAGGGCTCTGTGTATATTTCCTTCTAGCAGTGTCAGTATTGGGGGGGGGAGGTTTACATTGAGATCTTGGCCCACATGAGTACATTTTTGCTCAGGGTGATATATATCTATCTAATGTCATCCTTTTACATGTGGACATCCAGTTTTCCCAGCACAAGTATTTGATGGCTATCATTATGCACTCTTGATTGGGTCTTCTGGTTTGTTCCATTAGTTTTTGTGCCATTTCATGCCTTTATTTGTATAGTTCTATAGTAATAGCCTGAAATGAAGAGCAAAAGTGGTCAATGACTGCTGTGGGGAAGTCCTACAGTGAAAAGCTCGCATATACGCTGTCCAATCCCAAGTGTTCAGCCCTGTACATATGTACATACTAGTAAAGCAAAAACTCAGCAAGTTTTGTGTGTATATACACACATACACATATACATGTAACAAAATTGAAAAAGTCATGAATTAGGGAAAGGCATATAGGAGTTGGAGTCAGAGTAGGGGGTAGAATGATATAGATGCAATTTGTCAAAAAAAAAAAAAAAAAAAAAAAAAAAAAAAAAAAAAAAAAAACCTTATTAGAAATAAGGAATTTTGGGGCTGGGTGTGGTGGTGCACACCTCTGATCTCAGCACTTGAAAGGCAGAGGCAGGCAAATCTTTGTGATTTCAAGGCCAGTTGGCTATACACAGAGTTTTAGGACAGCCAGGTATACATAGGAATTTTGTGTTAAAAACAACAACAACAAACCAACAATCCTAAAATATAAATAACTTCTTCCTCCCATATGGAAAAATATACCCAGAACCTGTCCTCCCACTTTTAACTGACACAATGCAGATTCAAAAGTATGACTGTTTTTCTTACTTACATCTAACTGCATTTTTAAATTTCAATGTTATTCAAATCCTTATGAAATTTCAGTGTCAAACTTTTCTATCTGAAACAACAGAAGCAGCCTCTGGGATCTTCGTGGGGCTCATTGTTGAGTTGGAATGTGTCACAATTGATACATTAGGTGGCTCTTTCCCAGTTTACCTCTTTTTGACTTCTCTGTCCTAAGACCCCACTGTTCCTGGTCATCTAGGTAAAACAAAGGGCTTTTACTGTCATAGTGTCTTGTGAGCTGGGCACTGTGTCTCTTCAAACAAGTTAAAGAAAAAATATGCAAAACCAATTCCAACTCTTTTCTTTGTTCTCCAAGCCCACTGTCTTGATTTCTATGTCCAGAAGGGATGTTAGGACCAGAGTGAAAAACAACAACAACAAAAACAACCAAAACAACAACAAAATAGCTAAAACAGACAATAGAAGAAACTGAAAATGGCTTGCTGACTTAAACTGTAAATTATTTTAAAAAAAAAGAAAAAAACAGGCCAGATTATTATTGCTATTTGACTGAATCGGTTTGGTTTGCTTTGTGATCAAGAGAATATTACTCAAATCCCTTGCATCTGATTTCTTTTTTATTACTGCTTTGATTGGTAAGGAGAACAGGTCAATTACAGGGCCTGGGGAGCCTTTTCAAATCAGAAAAGCTTCTGGAAAATAACATTCAAAAACAGAAAGGGAAGGAAAAATAGGACTTCCTGGGAAAAGTCATCCTCCGAACCCTTAACGCTTCATTTTAAGAAAACTTTGTGGAATGTGGTGATTGTTTCTGGGACATGGACTTGCTTGGTGAGGCTGTGGAAATGCTAGACCACTTAGTTTAATTTGCCATGAGCTGGAAATTGAATTTGTGCAGTACTTAATCTTCAGGGGTCTGGAGGTGTGGAATGGGGTCAATAATGTGTTATATAGCGTATCAATAACAAGGAACTGGGGTTGATCCTTGTAAACCTCTTAGTGTCTACCGCTTCAACATCAGAAGGCAAGAGCAGCAACAGTAATAAAGTAGTCAAGAGATATTGTCTCAATTTATTTCCCTCAGTGTCAGAAACTGCCAGCATGAAAGTCATTTCTAAATATGACATGGAAGGTGTACAGAACATTAAGCTAAAGCTTAAGAAAATGCATGTATTTTAGGTACAGGATACATAGATATCAAAGAAAACTGGATATTCCACATCTAATCATATAATACTAACACACTGCCAGTTGTCTGGGAACAAGAAAACCAATTCCTACTGAAGTCCTGTAGTATCGCTTCATTAACTAATCAAGACTTTCTATTCATAATTTCTAGGTGAAGAGTCCAACATAGAAGACAGAAGTGAGGAGCTTAAGAAAAATCCACACAAGGCATGAAATAACATGACAGCTGCCTTCATGTATCTTGTTATTTATTATTTTCAAAAGGTAGACTTTCACTTTTAAAGAAAACAATCTATTTCTCTGACCAGTTTCTAAATCACTTATTTGGGCACAAGAACAAAATTATGTAGCATATAATTTGATTATCAACAGGAAAATAATATACTTACCACCAGCTCTCTGTAGCGGAACTTCATACATGCATTTCTTTACATTAAGCAGAAAAAAATTCTACTACAGCCAGGCTTCTATTCCCTCTTGGCTTCAATTTCACACAAATAATTTGCATTGCAGTTTATTTAGTTCCCCTACATTCTACCAACCTCCTATACCATAACTAAGTTTTTAGTGTATCTGATAGAACTTATTAATCAAATGCAAGTTATTTAAATTATCTTTGTTGGAGGTCACAGCCATGAAATGAATTAAGACATGCCCCTCTGGTGTAAATGCTATATGCCACATATGTTCATGAAACCAAATGCAATTCATTTTAGGTTTTTTGATGCTATCTTTTTACTAGTTCAAAACTAACCCATATATCTTTAAAGGACAATAAAATATATATCACTGTTTCAAATTTAATACTCTACATGTTAATTATGGTGACTCATTTCTTTAAAAACATGGGACTTCCATCCAGACTAAATCTCTTGAATCACAATTTCAGTCTGAAATGTAAATACAGAGAATATCAAAAAGAAAAAAAAAATTCCTAAGTTGACCTCAGTGGTCACAGAGTTGAAGAACCGTGGAATTAAGAACAAACTGAGCGGGAGAGATGGCCTAGTGGTTAAGAGCACTGGCTGCTCTTCCAGAGGCCCCGAGTTCAATTTCCAGCAACTACATGGTAGCTCACAACCATCTGCAATGAGATATGATGCTCTCTTCTTTTGGTGTGTCTGAAGACAGCTACAGTGTATTTATCAAATAAATAAATTACTCTTAAAAAGTAAAAGACTATTCTAAAAAAAAAGGAACAAAATGATATGGTTTATATTCTATTCTTGGTTCTAATTACTTGGGCATTTAGCTTGTTTTTTTTCTCACCCCAAAAAGCACAAACAAAATAAAACAAATAGGCTAGAATGGACTAAGATTCTATATTTTATAAACATTAAACATCTTATAAAGATGCTAATAAGAGACTAGGACTCAGAAAGGTTATAGGAGACCAAGGAAGAAAATGCACACTTATGTGACAATAAAAAGAATATATATTCTCAGTTTTGATGCTGGAAGTCTTAAAATGTCTGTCTGTTTTCCCCTCTAAGCCTTATATTTGTATGGCGCTCCAGTCAACTAATTAGTAAGCTACCTTCTAAGCTTCCCTTTAATTTGCTGAACTAGGATTTCTAAGGGTTGGCCCACAATTTGGCCTTGTTAGTGTGAAATTATGTTAAATTTCTGTGCAGGAATTGATGTAAAGTCAGGCAAGGCTGTCTTTTAAATGAAGAGTTAGTGTTAATGAGAATTTTAGATCTGGGATATAAATTAAGTATTAACAGGAAGTTGATACGGAACACATAACACTGTTAGCTCATGCGCCACATGAGGTTCCGAAATGAGATGGGTGAGCTTTAACATAACATCTAAAACTCTTACAATCTTTTCAACACTAGACTTGCAAAGCTGGTGGAACAACATGGTTGGCTGCAATGGACAGAGAAATCTAGTTCATTCTAGAAAGTCATAAAGACACTGAACTGGGAAATAAGCTCCACCGATGGTTCAACAGCAGATATAAAAGCCATGAGCTATTAGAAGAATAAGTACTTTCAGAAGATTTAATATTAATGTGCATCGGAGTTTTAACTGCATGTATGTTGATGTAGGGGAGCCAGATACTGGAACAGGAGTTATAGACAGGTGTGAACCATGAGAATTCTGAGCCTTGAGGATTCTGGGAATAGGTTCAGAAAAAGCAGCCAGTGGTATCAACTAAGCCATCTCTCCAGCCCAGAATAAATATTTTCAATGTATTAATGAATATTAAAAAGACTAGAGAAAGTTATCTAGGTATATAAAAATACAAGTACTGACTGTTAATAGAATTCAGGCACTGTAGTACATAACAGAGTAAAATCTGTAAAAGAAATAAGCAGTGACATGTAAGTGGAGACCACACCTGTTGACACCTGTAATGAAGAACTCCACAACTCACCACATCAAGTCCATGGCCTTGGCAGGTCAACACAGGAAAGAACAGCTGGACTCTGTTTTATGACATCCAGACTGGAAATCACTGTAGAGGTTTGCTTACTCACACCTAATACCTGAGGCTATTAACAGCCTCAATTTTCTCACATGGGAGTCTCTGGGTTCACAATGAATTCTAAGAGTAAACTTTTCAAGACATACAATATGCAATGGAAAGAGAGCAAGCCAGCAAAAGTGCTTTGACCCAACCAGTAAGTCTTAATTAGGAGCTGGGAGTGGCAATTTTCTACATGAGCATTTGCTTTTGGAAATAATGCTGTTTGGGGAATATGTAATTTGCCAAAGGCTAATGATTAAGATTAGTTTTATTTTGTGTGAACATACAGGATTTAATAAAGGAAAAAAAAAAAAAACACCACTAGTTAAGAGAAAACAATGCATATCATTATAAAAGCAGAAACCATGATGTATTTTAATTTAAAATTAAACATAAAAATCAGTAAACATACTTTGGGAGAAATGAAAATGTCCATATAAAACACAACTATAAAAAAGGAAGGTGGGAGAGATACTCCTCAGATGGCAGAGAAAAGCTAGATCCTGTAAAACCATCATAGATGCTACAAGAATAACTGGGGAAGATTCTATCAGCACCTCCTGACCCCAAATCCAGTGTGGTATGCACTAGGCACAAGTCTAAAAATTAGAATATGTAAAGATTCTAAATGTACTGAAGATATTCCTGGAGAGTATCAACCAAAAAGAGATCTGAGATTGCTAAAGAGAAAATTTCAAGGCACAAAGAGATAGTTCAGATTGATAAAACACAATTCAATCTAACAAGCTAGATTTATAATCCTAGTTACTGTTAAATTGCTATGAAGAGACACCATGGCCAAGCCAACTTCTATCAAAGAAGTATTTAATTAGAAGCTTAGTTTCACTTTAGTCAATTATCACCACAGAAAGTATGGGGGCAGGCCTGGCACTGGGGTAGTACTTGGGAGCTCCATGTTGATCTGAAGGCAAATACATGTGAGAACGCATACACACACACACACACACACACACACACACACACACACACACACACACGAGTGCTCGAACACATATGTACATACTGGTCAAAGTCCACCCCCAGTGACACACTTTCTCCAACAAGGCCACATCTCCTGATTCTTCTAAATAGTATACACCCTGGTGACTAAGTATTCAAATATGTGAGCCTATGGGGCCATTGTTAAACAAACCCCCACAAATGCACTTGCTAATTTTGCTTCAGGATGTATAAGACAGAAATATTCTTTGGGAGAAAACTGCAAATAAATATAATAGGTGACTTTTAATATAAATATTGTAATATGCATATTATAGTTTACTAAAACATAAGGATACAGAAAATTTAATATTAAAAGGTGTGTCATTGACACATGCTCCAGAAATATATCCCAATGATCCCGGCTCATTAGAACTTTTTGAAAGCATGAGTTTTTAAATCATCAGTATTTTTTGAAACATAAGGTTTTTTTAATAATCTTTTTGAGTTTTAGTTTAGCTTGATGTTGGTTAAGAAAAAACTAATTTTCAGAACCAGTCAAGAAGTGAGGACTCTGGTAACTTCAAGCCACATTTGCAACTTTGAAGGGATGAACTTTAAGGGTAAGGGCTGACAAGAAGTAAGAGAATAAACAATCTGAAGTTCAACCTTGAACTCCATTAGAAAGAAGGGTCAAGAAACTCGAGTCCCCAAATGCAATTCCATCAAAGTGATTTGAGTTACTAGTACCTAGGATCTTGGCAAAAACAAAAGGCATATGTGTTGGGGGTAGGGGTGGGGAGCAGTCTTGTAAAATAAAAACATTATCCTGTTATTAAATAATTTTTGTACATTTTAAAGTAAAATATTGGCAAGTAATTAGCAGAAAATTGGACAGAGAAAGAACAAATCAAACAACAGAGCTGACAGACTTAGAAGGCTTTCCATTCTGAAGACAGACAGACCATGCTCACTCTTTGGGCAGGAGAGACAGCTGACAGGTTAACAGTACTTGCTGTTCTTGTGGAAGAGTGGGTCTCGTTCACAGCATCCATCTTGGGCAACTCACCAGTATCTCTAAGTCCATATCCAAGGGCTCTGATGCCCTCTTCTGGCCTCTGCATACACATGGTGCACATAGACACAGGAAAGTAGGCACACTGCATGGACACACAAACCACACAAGAAAAGTGAGGACTGCCGGAGTGACCAGTTTGCATGCATACAAAGGAATCTGAGACTAGATAATAGAGGGTTAAGAATAATCATGCCATCTAACAGAAAAATAATTAAAAAATGAATTTTGTTAATCATAAAAAAAAATCAGCTACAGTGATGGTGACAGTATATTCTCATTAGGACAGAAAAGGAAACAAAAGGCTCAGAAAGTGTCACAGAGGTTTCCTAATGTGTGTGTATTTTCTAATGCTACCGTGGCAGTACTAGAAAAAACAACAAAACAAGAACAAGGCATTACCGCTATAGCATTAGCCATCATGTTCAGAATGGACTCCTGAGGAGTTGCGACTTCAGCCTGAAAGGCAAAGCTCATGTGCTTAGAAGACAAAAGAGAAGATTCCTCAGGCTGGGAATAAGGTTTTAATTAGGAAACAAAAGACTGGTTCTGCCAGGTATCTAACTTTTAGCTTCTGAACAGAAGATATTTACAACTATATGGACAACGAAGAGCATGATTTATAAATATCTCCCATGTATCAAATGAAGAAAATCACTGCTAAATCAAAATGCAGATGAGCCACAGACCTGACAAGATTCTTTCCAAAAAGAAAAGTTGAAAAGACCAATAAATTTGTGAGAAGGTGCCCCATTCCCTATAATAAATGGTCAATGAAATACAATTGCATGTCTATCACACTGTCAAAATGCAAAAGCAAAAACCATACAAACTGATCACAATGTGGAAAACATGAACTACTTGTGCTCAGCATAGGGCAATAGTGGAAGAGTTGGGAGGAGGAAAGGGAAGTAGAAAGGGGAAAATGATGTAGTTACATTTTCATTTCAAAACTAGAACATTAAAAGAGTATCTACAAATATGCAATTTTTATCCCCGACATATTATTTGAAACTGAAATGTGTGAACAAAACACATTTATTATAGAACTGTAATTATCCTCGAACTAAATACATCTTCATTATTCACAGTCATACAGCAGTCAATAGACTGGTATATTAATACAACAGTAAACTATTACAGCAACGGTAAATAAAGTATGGCTACAACAAACATGGATGAATTATGATGAATGAGACACAAAACAATGCAGAACAATTCTTCACATACAGTTTAGAAGCAGAAGGAACTAAACCGTTCTGTTTAGATTTTCATACACAGCGGGGGCAACTCCAGAAAAAAATGAGGCAATCCCAAATGTTAATACACAAGAAGACAATAGTAATTATTCAGAGCATTTAAAATTTTATGACTGGAGAGGGATTAGGAAGGTTTCTGATACCAATGTTCTATTGATTTCAATATTGGTTAGATAAGAAATTATCTTGAAATTATTCCTTAAACTGTATATTCACATTTTATACACTTTCAACATGCATTTCTCAACTACAACTCAGAAGCTTTGGGGGTTGGAGTGATGGCTCAGTAGTTACCTGGCTGCCTTTCAAGAGAACCTGTGTTCGTTCCCAAGGACTAATATGGCAGGTCACAACTGTCTGTGACTCTGGTCTCAGGGGACCCAACACCCTATTCTGGCTTTATGAGCACTTGCATACATGTGACACATATACAAGCAGGCAAAACAAAACTAATCTTCTCTTGAGTGAGCAAGCGCGCGCGCGCGCACACACACACACACACACCTCATTTCAGGACACAACAAGAAAAAAGCAAACACAAATTGCCTGTTGATATTTCATCTGACTCCTAAGATCTAAACTTTGTGACTTGTGTGAGTTGGGACTCAAACCCAGGGCCTTGTGTACTTGTCTACTGTAGCATTATGACCGCAGCTATGGCTCTGTTTGTACTTTGATGCTGTCCTAATAATATGTCATGAAAGACAAAATATAGAATACACAGTGATTTCAAGTTCTACTTCTGGAACAATATAAGGAATAAGACATGTAACACAATTGCTCCAAGTCCTATAAAAAATGACTTTAGAAACCTCAAACTACATTTCTCCTGGAATGACGGTTTCTGCCCCTTTTCTCATTTGTTTTTACACCTATATATTAAAGTCAGGGCCGTGAGCCTGCTAAGCTCACACTCCCTCTCTGGCTTACATGACCCACACTAGTCTGCTTGCAAAGCACAAACTAGAGGAAACAGCAGCATTAACCACAGAAAAAGAGGTGTAAGTAAATTCTCCGTGACAAACCACAGAGCATGGTTTAGAATGACACCTAAAATCTCTTTGACTGACTTTTAGTATTTTAAAAAAAGAAAACTGAATAGAGTAACACCACCCTTTCTTCTTCTTTTTTTTTTTTTTCACCCAGAAGTCAATAGCTGTATTTCAGTAACAAAAATCTTAAGGTACGGAATAAAAATTTGTTATTAATTTCATTATGGCTTTTCAGTTCAGCAAAATTTAGTAGGACAGTAATAATCATTACCTACAAAAAACCAAAACCAAATGCCAAAATGGTTGTGATTTGAATTATAAACAAACCAAATGTGGTTGGTTTCATTTACTAAAGCACTCTACAAAGCATGGTTCTCATTTATTTCCAATGACATGAATACAAATAAACAGAGCCAAATGACTGCTTTAAGTTTGAAGATCCCTGAATGATTACCTAGAAAATACGCTCTACCAAAGAACAGAAAACAAAGTAAAAATTGGAAAAAAGAACTTCTTTCTCTCATTAAGTTCTAAGCCATAGAGCCTTTCATGTTCATGGATTCAATTTATGAACAATGCGAAAGGTAGGACATGATAAGAACCACAGTTTATTTTAAAGTAGCCAGTTCTTTAAAATAGATCCTGTCCACTTTTCTCCACCTCTCAATGAGCAGAACATTTTATTATACAAACTCACCCCATTTCCCAACTGGACAATTCATAAAGAGGAAAAAAGCTGGTTACCACAGAGATTTTAAATTGCTTGTAAATGGAAAGTAAGTACAGAGTGTGAAGAGATACCATTGAAGTTACACTGGTGTAACTAAATCTTAATTCATCAAGTATTTAGTAATGGTCTCAACAAGAATAGGAGCTCCAGGCAAGTAACTTCAGAGGCTGTAAGCACTTGTTTAGAATGCATGATAATCCTTGTGAAAAAGACTCACTTGCTGTTTTCACTAATTTTACAGTCAAGTACTGTCATATTTTAATGGATCCAATTGTATCATTAGTTGCAATTGTTCATATAAGGAAACAGAGTATTTCTCTCAATAAAGAAAAACTTTAAAAAATATATTTTTTTTTCTATTTCTGTCAATTCCCAATTTGGGAATGAAGAGTAAATGACATGCTTGCTTTAAAAAAAATACTATATATATATTTTCTCCATTACATTGCTGAAAAGAGAAAAGAAGACAATTGTATTAGTATTAAATCTTTAATTTCCATCTATTTCTAAGAATATTCCCTTTATAAAAATGCTGGTCTTATATACTATGACTAGTTTAGACTTCCAGATAAATAAAATAAAGGTATATTAACAATCAAATGATTAGCCATATTTATCTGCTCACATTCATGGATTTTCTAGGAGTTTCAGAGTGCATATAATACTGTTAACATTTGTCCAAGTTAACATGTCATCTTACCTCATTGTTTACAACACTGATCAGATCAGGGAAAATCCTGACTTGGGGGAAGAAGTAACATACCACACTGTTTGCAGAGGTAGCAGGACCCTAACTGTAACTACAGTTTCATCTACCGCTGCCATCCCCCCTCCTCTCAAAGCCAAATCATATAAGCAGTAAAGTGCCACACTATTTATATTACAAAATAAAAAAGAAAACCTTGAAATAGGATTTAGCTTTTTGAATAGCACGAATTCATTATTTTCAATTTCTTCATCTTTATTTCTTCTGGTCATAGATAAATGATTTCTTGTTCCTTCTTTCATCCACAGGGCTTAATAAACAATCTTGTAAGCATTAGAAAATTCCAGTTCAAAGTTGCTGTGATCATAACCGTAGGGAGCAATAAACAAACGTGTACTATGCTTTAAAATATTTTGTAATTCTTCACTATTGTTAAGTTTCCTAATGATGTTTCCCTTAAATTAAGGCAAAAAGAAATCCACAGTATTATGAGCTGATTAATTTTAGCTTTTGAATTAAGTACACTTTCCAAAATAAAGTCGTCCTGGAATATCTCCAAAACAATGTCTATGCATCAGTGTCATGACTGAAGAAGTATCTCACTGGGGGTCCTGGCAAATCTTCATCTCCGTCAGCGTCTGGGGCAAATGACACAGTAAGATCCACATATTTCTTCTCCGTGGAAGGTTTCACAAGTTTGTGCATTCTATGAATAAACAAAGATAAATAGTTTGGTGATTTGATTAAATGAAAGAACATTTTGCTGTTTAGTACTAGTCAGAGACTGCACTTGTATATATACTTTAATATAACAATCTGCCTATTCTTATACATTAATTTTTCCTTTCTAAAAGCTCCAAATTGAAAGTATGTTGTCTAATAGAACCTCTGCTGATCATGACAAAAAAGAAACAAAAACCCCAAAGAGTAATGCAGTGATTCTTGCTACACTTCTAGTTTAGACACATCAGAGACCCTCAGTTGCCACACTTTAACCCATTAACCCAGGCCTTAATTTATTGAACAAAAAAATCCTACCTTTTGTTTAAACTTCCTTATGAGATTTGCTCAGGGAGGCCTCAAAAACAGTATCATTTCTCTTGACAGTCCTCATGAGCTACATAAGACCCTACTGTTGAAGATACTACCCACGCTGATTGAAAGATATAAAGGAATGAAGCTAAAACTGAGCTGGAAGGATCCACCCTGCTGGCTAGACTGTATAATGTAGGAAAGCACTAAACAGACCACTAGGGGTTCAGTTTCAAAAACTGAGCTGCCAAGGCAAGATATGCCCAGTGCCAATGGTACAAAAGTGACTTGGCTGTTACAGGGATAACCACTGCATTCTGACAGATTTCAGGCCTTACAACACAGGAATTCATACTTGAAGCTTTAAACCTGACTAGGGAGGATGTAGGCCCTAGCCACTAATATCTGTGTGAAACAATACCTATTACTGTTACTTTGCTAAATGGACACTGTCAAACTATCTCCTATGTATTTATGTTCCTACTAATAAGCATTCTGCTTTCAGCTTGGTCAGAGAAAAACTTTGTCTGCAACGATCAATAGTTAATGGGGAAACTGTATGAGTTGAGATTAGGTGATGACTGAGTGGTCAGCCCTAACTGGGACACCAGTACAGCTTTCTTTGCAGGCTCAGGGAACACTGTAGGAGATGGGGCAGAAAACTGCAAAAGCTGGAGGATGGGAAAGTGTCATGTTATTTTCTGGACATAGCTATTATAACCATGGACACAGCAAACATGGCTGTACAAAACCAACCCATCAGTGTCCCACAGTTAATGGGGAAGGGCTCATAAAGAAGCTATGGTTGCTGGAGGAAGGTTAGTTATTTAATTCTGTGAGGTAGTTACTGGTAAGTTCCTCAAGCTAAATCAGATAACCCTAAACAAATGCTAATGAAAGCAACTTTAATTAAAAGCTAGTATGGTAGTGAGGTGGTACAGGAGCTTGATATCCAACTCTGGAAATTCCTGGATCTCATGTAAAAAGGTGGAAAGAGAAAACACATTCTACAAAATTGTCCTCTAACCTCCCGATTGCTTGCATGGGTGGAGGTATATGCACAATTAAAAGAATTTGGGCAAAAAAAGACATTAAAATTAGGAGGAAGTAATGCTAGAAAAAGAATGAGTTTAATGCAGTGGTTCTCAGCCTTCCTAATGCAATGACCCTTTAATATGATTCCTCATGTTTCGTGACCCCAATTATAAAATTACTTTCATATTACTTCATAAGTGTAACTTTGCTATTATGAATAATAATATAAATATTTTTGGAGATTAAGGTTTGCCAAAGGGGTTGTGACCCACAGGTCGAGAACTACTGGTTTAATGGGTAGAGGAAGAAAATAAGGGGGTAATGATGATCTAAATGCATTACATATCATGAACTTTTGAAGAATAAAGAAATACATTTTTAAAAAGGGAGAGCAAAACAGGGTAGGCACAGAAAACTACAGCTGGAGATTGTCTGCAGTGCTAAATAGAGTTTAGAAAGGCCATTTTAGGAGTGCAAAGACCAAAAGGACTATTAGCCCAGTCTCCAAGGTATAAGCAGAGGAAATAACTAGAGGAAAGCCCTCACTAAAGAGACTGTTGTATTCTAGAGACACATATACAAATGTAGAGGGAAGGAGAGAAGTAGAGAAGGCCCATATAATGATAGAGAAGATCTAGGTACCACAACTGTGAAGATTTTGGCTTTCTTTTGTTACTTTCTTCCTCTAAAAATCAACATCCGCAGGTAAAGAATCTAATGTGCAGAGTGAATATGCAGACTATTACATCTGACAACGCAGCCCTACTCTCTGCATTCTTTACTGTCTCTACAGCATCTACCACTACCTTATCATATACAGTTTTCTTCTCTCCCTAATCCCTCAAGTTGGAAGGTTCTTTGTTCATATCTGTATCCCCAGTGCTTAGAATAAATCCTGACACACAACAGGCATCTTTAATAAAAAGATACATTTAGTTAATAAAAGCGATTATTTTGTACTCTTGTATTATATCTCAATTTTACAAATGTACTTTTCTATGTTCACAAGGAAAGCATGGGTCTACTGTTACTTAGAACACATTTGATTGGTCTGTAACAAATTTACAAAGATGTAATCCTATGAATCTCTTTTGAGAATTGGACTGCTAGCCTTCTACTATGGCATAAAGCAAGAATAACGCTTTTTATATAAATCCCAGTATTCATTGCTTTCCAGTGTGTACAGAGCTTACATTTGGATTCCCATCATTCTTCTGCATGTACGTTAAATACTTACGTTAACTTTAGCCTTTTTGCGTGACCTGGCATTACAGGAACATAAAGCATTTTGACTCCCTGCACCACCATTGTTGGCTCAATTCCATACTTTTCCTAAAAGTAAACACCAAAGTAAACAATCAAAGCCTCAACCAAAGTACACGTTTTATATCTACCAAAAATAAGGCAGGCTTATATAAATATTATTTATACCTTCCAACAGTTTTACAAGTTAAAAACTATAGTGGCTATCTGTGGCTTCACTTTCTTTTTTCAGTTACCAGAGCCTAAAAATATTTAATAAAAAATTTCAGGACTAAACAACTTATGTGCAGCCCCACCATTGGAGGCTGCACCTAGGGATGCATGTCAGCCATGTGCTCTCCTACTAAGCCGCAGGCTCAGCCCTTAAAATAAACATGTTAACAATGACCTGTATGCCATCCCAGGCAGTGTGGTGAAGTCTGAAGCTGTCTTCCACATACCCACGGTGTGAAGCGATTGTTGGTCCAGTACACTCACACGGGCGACCCATCTATTGGTCGCTTAAGTAGCTGTCTTTATTGTTTGACTTCTTATTCAAGTAATAGAGTGCTAGTGTCTTAAGCTCTGCTTCCAAATACTGCACTTTTCAATCTGAGTCTTGGGTGTCACATGACCCTTTCACAGTGGTCACCAAAGACCACTGGAAACAGATACTTATATTACAATTCATAACAGTAGCAAAATCACAGCTATGAAGTAGCAACAAAAATAATTTTCTGGTTGGGGTTCATCAGAACATGAGGAACTGTATTAAGGGGTTGCAGCATTAGGAAGGCTGAGAACCACTGACTTAATAGAAGGCACCAAGTGCAACCATAATGAGACTGACAACTCAGACATGCCAAAGAGAGACCCAAAGTGCCTCCTTGGAAAGTAGAGAGCTCTCAAGGTTGGAGGGAAAGAAAGAACATTATTAGAGGCTCAGGTCAAGATGTATGGTAAAATCAGCTAATCAGTCTTGAAAGAAATCCTGTCACTACAGTATGTGTTCAAATGTGACACTCGTGCTACTCTCTAGTAACGTCATATTTGCAAACTATACTTCGTACATACGTACAGGAGTGACCCTGATAAGGAATTTAGTACTATTATAGTTTCAAGAACATACTAGGGTTCCCATGAATTAGGAGGCACATTACACAGAAATCACAGACTGCAGGGTACTAGTTAGATGAAGGAAATGAAAATATCCTACTTTGACAGCATTTATGAAATCTGAGAGGGTGAAATCTTCTTTTCCATGTACAGTCCATCTGTCCCAAATTGTAAATGATATTCCATTTCTGTTGTAGAAATATAGCAAGAACACAAACTTTAAAATCTCTTTCCTGTAGCAATAAAAATTTTCCTGCAGTCCATTATTTATCATTTGCTTAGAAATTAATGTTGTGGTGGTGGGGTTTACAATTTCTAAAATAGTCAGTACATACAAGTGACCACTTTAATCTGTGTTTTGTATATTTTTTTCAGTGACTCATTTCAAGTACATATTACAAAGCATCCTCATTTTCTTTTTAATACTTTAGTTCACACAAAGTAATGAGTTTAGGACAGTTTCATGCATTCGTACCACTGCTTGTACTAATGTCCATGACTCCCCTTCATCCTTTCTGACCCCATCTTTCTATTCATAATCTTTTCGTTTTCATGTCTTATATATCATGTAGGTATCTAGTTATGTGTATAGTGTTCATTCTCTGTGCGTGTCTGTGCATGCTTATGTATGTACACACACATATCCCTTTCTTTTCGAGTAACTGTAGGGTTTCATGGTTCAGATGTTCTAGTCATCAATAACTAAACACGTGGATTGCTCATATCACTGCAGTAACAGAGACAGTATAGACAACACAGCATAACAAAGACAGAGGAAACAGAGATGAAGCCCAGTATGTTTCCTTTCAAGGGCAGAATACTTTTTCTTTCTTGTTATATTAGCAAAACAGACTTTCATACATACCTGATTTCAGTTTTTCTTACTTCAGATGTCTCTGTAAACACTATTATTGGAATAGCTAAATTAAGGAAACAGTTTTTGTAAGCATCAAAGGGATAGCCACCAGCTACTTTGATCATCTCCAAGGCAACCTAGATTAGGAGAAGGTGATCTGATTATTTCAAGAGTCTAAAACTACTTGGGAAATTAACTGGTCTTACTGTTTTCCAAGGTTCAAGCATTTCCCTGTAGATAGTACAAACAGCTGTATGACTGCAGCAATATACATTTCTGATTTAACTGACCTGTATATTTTTAGTACATTTTATGTTTTTATTACTTTTTCATAATTTTTATTTCAGCAATTTACTATTAAATTTTTAAATTACAAGGAACATTCAATATAGTTAAAAAAAAACTTCAAGCATGTTTTTCTATCTTTAAAGTAAATATACTTTATATACTAAATATGACTTAGTTAAAACATAAAAAAGTTACAAAAGTATACACACTTGATTGGTACAACATGAAGTTTTAATGCAAGTAAGTAGCTTAGGTAAATACCACAAAAATTGTAAAAGATTATTTTATTCTCTTAGTAGATACAATTTAGTAGTATATTAATTTGTTTTAATGTCATTTTGAAATTTTGTGCCCAAATATTTTTATCATCTGAATTTGAAAATGTTAGAGAAAATAATTATTATCCAAATTTATTTTTTATGTTTTACTTTTACAAGTGGTTTTTGAAACCATTTAAAAATATATATACATTCTAAAACATTTAACAAAGTGAGCCTTTCATAGAAAATTCTGAGCCAGCCCATACATGGCATTTTTGAAATTAACCTGTACCGACATCTAAAAAAATCAACAAATCAATAATTTTAACACATTCTATAATTCTGCGTTAATATGGCATTTTAGTTGGAATTAAATTAAAATGAAATGATTTACATATATGTTCAGCCTATTCCACATACAGTAAACAAAGTTATTTCACTATGTAATCACCCTATTTTCAAAATGAGACACCACAACGTAAAACTAAAGCAATTTAAATCCAATCAACATAAGGACAGATAACTGACTCCAGACTACTGAGAGCACAGCATAATAAATGCTCATATGATGATTCTCAAGGGCTTACACTATTAATACCTGCTTTGCATGGAGGTGAACAAGATTCCTGTGGAGAATTGGAGGGAAAAGTGACAGAACGTTTGGGTGTTCCTCTGTTGGCCTCAGCTCTGTGCTTTGGGAAGATGGGGCTACCCTATCTTCTTCTCTGAGCCTGTCCAGCTGCTTGGGTGCTCAAAATCATGTACTCTTCAGATTCCATAACTCACTCTGGAACCTCAGGATATCTGTGTGCTGAACTCAAAATCTAGGGGATCTTTACGTGTTTCCTGGGCTCCAGGTCCTGTTCCTCAGCTAGTTATTGGGGTGGGTCCCTTCTTTTTACTGCCCCATACCCAGGTGGGAAAGAAATGTCATTGGAACCACTGTCTGTAAGAACAATTATATCCTATCTTCAGAAATATCTTGAAAGTTTAAATTAGAATATTCAACTTTTTGTCCCTTTGTCTCTAAAATCTAAGCAGCAAGCTAAGGTTGGTGTATGTGATGGTTTGCATATGCTTGGCCCAGGGAGTGGCACTAGAAGATGTGGCCTTGTTGGAAGAAGTGTGTCACTGTGGGGATGGTCTTGGAGACCCTCCGAGCTGTCTGAGGATGCTCAGTCTGTTCCTGGCTTCCTTTGGATGCAGATGTAGGACTCTCAGCTCCTCCTGCACCATGCCTGCCTGGATGCTGCCATGCTTCTGCCTTGATACTGGACTGAATCTCTGAACCTGTAAGCCAGCCTCAATTAAATGTTTTTATTTATAAGACTTGCCTTGGTCATGATGTCTTTTCATAGCAATAAAACCCTAACTAAGACAGTATAATGTGGGAGAAACAAAAGCATTTTTAAGAGACTAAGCTTACCAAGCCAGAAACTGCAGCAGTAGATGTTGCTATAGCAGGTATAATTTTCCCAGCTATGCGTTTAGTTTTTAAACGGTCAGCTGGTTCAATGTTATACATTTTGGCTCGAAGGTTGGAAGCGGCTGTGATGAAATCTATGTGTCCGTTACTGTCATCATCTTTCTCAAATGAAAGCACTGCCATCTGAAGGTCACCTGAGCAGAGCAACCAGACAATGTTCTCTAGTTAGTGGTAATGGCTTTATGAAGTAAAAGGCCATGTACAGAGAGTTTACGTGCACAATTTTCAAAGAACAAGATTTTTAATAAGACAATATACAAGTTACCAAGCTGAAAGCATCTTTCAATTAATAAAGACACTCATCATAAAAATCTTTATTATTAATCAATTAAAAAATATATAAAAAACAAGGGAATCAAAGTTAGAAAAAAGCATGAAAAGAATGAATATGATAAATGTACATAAGCAGATGAACAACAAACTCTGCTTTTAAGGAATTAAAAAGTTCAGCTTTAATAACGGTGTTTTTAAAGTTAGTTTGTGCTCCTCGTCAGCAATTGAGACAATCAGATGGTTCCATAAGCAAAAGAACTTGCATACAGACCAACTTTCAGGCCCTAGAATCTACCACACAAAAGCTGGACAGACACAGTGAGTGGATCTGCAATCCCAGTGCTTCTTTGGAAGATAGGATGCAGAGACAGGAGGAACCCTGGAAGGCTGTAGGCTAACTAGCTTGGTACATACAACAGAAAACCAACCAAGAGCTTCTTTCTCAAGCAACATGGCAGGCAGGACCAACACCCAAGTACCCAAGTTTATCCTCTGATGTACCATGTATTCTATGTGTACCATGGCAAATGTATGCCTACAGGTTCATCTACATATTCTCACACCGCCACACACACCCCATCTATAAGACTTTCCTGTAATTCTTTTCTCTTAGAGTACTATGACTGAAGTATGAATTGGGAATAACCTGATCTTTATTATTGGATAGGGTCTCACTATATAGCTTAGAAAGATTTTGCCTCCTTGACCCTGATGATCCAGGATGCCCAGCTAATCTGAAACTTCTGTTCCTTGTGATTTTAGATCTGGTCAACATCTAAAGCATAAAAACACCAAGAATTGCAATGTAACAGTTAATATAATTTGAAAAATTAAGTTTTACAACTTGAAGAAAAAAATGATGAATTTAGTCACAGGTAAAGACAGAAACATTTATGACTAGCTATTATTATTAAAAATTATTCCTATGAACTTATCAATATAGCTCTTTGGGAAAGCAGGTCTATCTTGTCCATGGATTTTAAAGAGTCCCTCTTACTTTTGGTAGCTCTGTTAGAGGAAAGCACCTTTTCTAGTTGGAAAACAGCATTCCTCTCATCTTCACTGGAGACAGGAACATGGTCTGGTTTTCTTGCAGTTTCATCTGTTTGAACAACCTTTAAATACATGTGTACATGTTTATTACCATTATTACATGGTACTGTTATCACATTTTAAAGCCAAGTTTGACTATTACTTATCTTATTTACTTATTTAGCCAAATCATAAGAGAAAATATTTGCCCAATGCCCTTGATAACTAATTATTATGGCCTAATTTATCTGTTGCTCAGTAATATTATTTTGATATTTAGTTTACTGTCTATTTCCATACACTGGCATATTTATGTTACAACCCGAGTCTCTACATTGGTCATTGAGAGATTGCTCACATTTCTAAAACATTTATGATGTATTAAAGAATTAATAAAATAGAAACTTCTGCCTGCCATCATGTCTAATAATAGGCTGTCACATCTAAAACTACAAGAGCATGTTGGCCTTAAACCTTTAGTGTGAGCTATCTTGAGGGGTTGTAAAACATTCTACATTAAAACCATATACTGCTCAGGGAAACCTATTAGCCCTGAACTATCAAACCAGCAGAAGCAATGCAAGCCAGAAAACTTACTAGAACGTGTTTCCTGGGCTTGAGTTTAGCTTTGTCAAAGACTAATATAGGTTGGAAACTTTTCTTACAAAAGTGACACAGCTTTGTTCTTAATTTACTATCATATTATTTATAGGTTACATATCATGAGTATTTTATTCAGAAAACTCATTCACTTATGTAAAAATCCACTTGCTACAAAAATCCCTTTCTATGAAATAAAGATGTGGGATGCCTACAGATATCACTTCCTTGAGGAAGGTGGTTTCATGGTTAATTTGTAGAGTATATAAAAGAATGGCATATAGTAAGTCTATAAAAAAACAAAATTATGCACATAAAATTTATTTTTTTTCTTTAAACTTTCCTATTTTCACTCCTAGTTCTCAGGTTCTCATATTTTCTAAGATATTTTCTGGTCATAATTATTAGACCAATTTTCCATCTATTTGAAAGGCAGCATACACAAGTGCCACAATGGTACCAAAGCTAACTGTGCTTTAGTGTCATGGCAACCTATAGTAGATACTATATCACACATACTAGTGCTATATGAACCCTCAGTGATGTCTTGCAATTCTCTATCATTCAACTGATTTTTCTACTTTGCTCTCAGTTACTGCATACTCACTCTGTCTTCAGCTTCCTGCCTTCAGCCTAAACTTATTTCACCTAAGAAACTGGTTGTCTCTCACAGCTCCTTTTAGTTTCACATGTTGAGCACTTCTGTTAGTACTACACTGATGTATACGCAGTATCCAGTCCCACGCCATCTATCTGTCTTGTTGGTCCTCTTCTGCCTGTGTCCTTGAAATACCCAACAGGATTCCCTGCTGCTCTTCCTTTCCCACAGTCTTCTGAAATTAAGGCGGGGAGAAGCTTCCGCCTTTTCAGCACCCGCACAGGTGGCAGGCTGGCTGGAGCAGGCTTGGGTGCACTTCTTTCTCTAGCCATCTCCACTCTTTGGAATAAAGGCAAAACCTGTGTCCACCCTGGGACTGTCCAGCTGAGAACGGGGTCTGTTATACGCAGCAATTTAATAACCACTAGCTATGTAAATGGACTTCTAACTTACCTTGTTGGAAGGCTTGAATTCCTCTATTTTAACTTCTGAAAGAATGTCCATGAGGCTATCCACTGATAAGTCCTGTTTCATAAAAGAAGTTAGTTTTATCAACACATTTTTTGAACTCTGAATCTTTAAAGTTAACTATTATTTTTTTAAAAAGGTTCCTTTATAATATCAACTATTTGTAACTTTTAATAATAAATGGGTAACTATTAGTAACCTGACTAAACAACCTTATCAACTGTGTGTTTATATCCATTTGAAACATTTATCTCCATTTCATAAAGAAGTATCAGTCATAAAAGCTACTGGAGGAAAGAAGGCTTGGGATTAACATTTACATTTTAGTTACCAAACTTTAAATCTTGTTTTCTGCTAATTTAAAAAAAGAGACCATTTTCTCATTTCCTCAGTGCCAAAGTTTTAGCTTTCCTGATTGTTATACTTGACAATTAATTAAATTCATACATCGAAAAGCAAGAAACTATAATAGCTCAAGCTGAACTAGATGAACCTGCATCCACATTTACTACTAGGAAGCTCCTATGAAAACTAAGACATACTGCTACTGAGATTAGTTAAGACTTGCAGCACAAGACCAAGCACTATTATTTTTTCCTAGGCCTTTATGTGATATTTTATTTCTAAGAAAGATTAATCTATAACAGGCATATCTATAATAATTACAGATTCAGATTTGGGGCATATGTTTAGAATCCCAAGTTAAGAGGCTGAAATAGATGAATCATGAATTTGAAGCTACTCTTATTGGGTTTATATATCTACTCAGTAAAACCCTATCTTAAAAAAGAAAACAACAAAAAGTAAGACCTTTTTCTTTTTATATTTCTCTAATCAGTTTACTTGAAGGCAAAATTTATTTAACTCTAATATGCATTTAGGAAAACGTTAACTTATGCACATGTGCTGTCTCTTAGAACTGTATGGAACTTGTTGGGTGTGACTCAAAAGATGTTGTCTCACAGAATGAGCATGACTCTAAGGGAATAAAAATTAAACCAGAAGAACACCTTCAGACTTCTGGAAATATGTGAAAGTTAACATTAAAAAAGAAAAATCATGTAAAGAACTGTCTCTATGAAATATTTTTTAAATTACTATGAACTGTCTCATTTTGACTTCTAATTTAGAGTAACTAGGATAACAGGAAAAGGTAAAAAGTTATAAATATTTTTATTACTTAAGTAATAATAATTGCTTTTACAATTATTATTTCAACATTTAAATTCAGAAAAAAAAAATCAGTTTTCCATTTCCTAGCACTGCAATGAGTGGACAACTTCTGCCATTAGAATGAACTAAGACAATATAAGACAAGCGTTTTCTTTTTTAATCTAGAAGAATGACTTTAGCTAGCATGAAGGTGCATGTCTCTAATCTGAGTGCTTAGGAGGTAACGGCAGGAAGATCTGGAGCTCAAGGCAAGTCCTAGCTCATGGCTCAAACATGTGAGAGCTTACGTCAAACAAGTCAACAAGAGACTGAACAATTCTTATGATCTAAACACAAATTTTGATGCCACCAACTAAATCAACTCAGGCTTTGAATCACTTGCTAGAGCCTGGAGATTATCTTACCTTTTCTGAAAACGGAATGCAATATACTGTAGCATATAGTTTTGCAGCATTCTGAAGAAAACTGAGGTGCCTTTTAAGATGAAAATAACAAACAATGCAGTTTGAATGGCAGTTTTAAAGAACATATTTAAGTCAGGAGGACATACAGCCTGCATATTAACACTTATCAACTACATTTAAATTCTGTTTTGCAGAATTCATTTTTATCCCTTTTAAATTCTTGTATAGACTAAAACAACAGAAGGAAATACCAAATGTCTTTCTGACACAGAAAGCCTGTATTTCAGTAGTCACCTGGAATATTGTGATGTACAGAATGATTAGAATACTTGAAGAATCCTAGGCAAATGGATGGAACTAGAGACTATCCTGAGAGTGAGGTAACGCAGGCACAAAAGAACCCACATGGTATGCACGCACTGGTAAGTGGATACTAGCCCCAGAAAGCTCTGAATACCCAAGAAACAATTCACAGACATTATGAAGCTCAAAAAAGAAGAAAAGCCAAAATGTGGAAGCCTCAGGCCTTCTTAGAAAAAAAGAAATTTGTATTCATTATATATTATTATGTAACAAATCTTGTGAGCTATATTAATATTTTATAAAATAAATAAATTAAAAAAGAATACTTGGAGAAGAGCATTTTTAATTCATAAGAATATATGTCTCAGGTATGAATGAATATACATTGTATTTGAACCAGCAAAAAATTTTTACTGAAGACAAAAATTGGCACGTCATATTAGAAAGGCAATATACGACAAAAGTCAAATTCTGAAGGAAGCAATAGTTAAGAAATTAAGCAAAATGCTATTTGTAGAAAGGCTGATTAGTGAAGGTAGGCTAAGTGTTTGAAAAGAGTATAAATGCTAAGTGTGAAACTAAAAACAGTGTAAAAATCTAGGCACTCAGAGACAAACTAAAATCTTTCTTATATTAATGTAGGCAGGTCATATTAACTGCATTTCCACATAAAGCATCTTAGCTTTATTTATTGTAAGAACATGTATTTTCATTGTATTTTCTTATAGGCAAAAGTAGAGAGAACTCTGCTTTTTATGGAGTAGATATTACGAACAATAAATGTATTTAGCATGTAAATGGATGCATGTAGAAAGGGTGTGGCTGGCTCCACTGCCTAGAATGACTTGTTAACTTTTGGACTAAGAGACTTAAATTACTTAACACTGAAGATCCTGCAGTATATAACTAAAAAATTTACACAGATACTTAAAATATAATTTACACATACTTACAAAGGTTCATTTAAATCAAATTTTATTGGAGAAGGTGGCCTTTTTGGTGACTGCCAAAACAAACCTAGTAAATGATAAAAAATGGTTTTCAATAAATACAGGTCAGATCCAGCATTTTACATTAGAATCGCTTCTCATTGGTCATACTCACTGCCATCTTTCAATCGTGTGTCAAGGGGAAAACAGTGAAGAAGCTGAAGAGCCTAAAAAAGGAAAAAAATCCCTCCTATTTGTTAGATGAAGAAAAAAACCTGAAATTAAAAGAACCTGCTCTGTACATATCTGATTAGGCACCATAAACAAGACAAAGCCTGAAAGATGCACAGTGGGGTCTTGCAGTCAGTCAAGAATCAGTTTGTGCTTCCTCCTCTCCTCCCACATCATTATAGTCTTTTTATAGCCACTTCATGCCTTTCTTACAGTATGTTACACACCATTCTGTATCTAAGAGCTAACCATTACAACAAATATAAAAACAAACACAAAGCTATGGCATTTAGCATTTCAAAATTATATGCTTAAGATGTGCTCGGAAGAGGGTGGGAATATAAAACATCTGTAAACTCATAATGCTTTAATTGAGGTGAAAGGCTTAAAAATGATGAATATGGATAGTATCCCATTTTATTTCCATGGTCTCTTTTTTCTATAATGATGATGATGATGATGATGATGATGATGATGATGATAATACAAAATCAACCAAAACAGGGGTTACTCAGCATTAAGGTAAAGCTATTTGCTGCCAAGCACAAAAACTTGAGTTTGATCCCTAGGATGTCCATGGTGGACAGAAATGATTGCTGTTGTTTGTCTTCTGACCCCACAGGAACACTGTGGCCATGAACAAACTCCACTCCTCTAAACACAAATCATTCAAATTGTAACATAAAATAAAAAAACTGCCATCACAGAAGAGGGTTCAGAAGAATCTTAGTTAAGAGAAACAAAGAGGGTGCTGACTATAAGCCCTGGGGGTTTAGAGGCTAGGCCCTGCTCTGCAGACAAAAGCCCAAGATCTCAGGCCACAGAATCTCTCCAATCCCAGGCCAACCTGAAAATCACCCTCACGCCACCCTCATGAAACCCTATATAAGCCTCTGACTCAGTTCTTTGCTGCTTCTCTGAGCAGTCAGTCACCCTCTTGTATCTTCTCAATAAATCTTTTTACATGTGGTTTGTGGTACAGTGTGACTTTGTGGAATTTCTTGGCACCCAACTGTCATGATACCGTTCCCCTCAGAACTATACCACATTGATAATTATGATAAAATAGATGAAATAGTAAGGAAAGAAGTCCTATTTTTTGAGAGGTGAGCTTAGAACATTTCTCTAAAAGCAAATCATACAGAAAGTGAAAACACAAGTAAGTATACCCTGAAAGACTTCCTCTTTTAAGGATAACCTTATAAGGTAAGGGCCTAAGTGTAAATTGGGAGAGAAGCAGCAGGGAACTGAACAGAAGGCAGGCTTTATATGGTTTCTTGGGTAGGTGAGTGGAGCTTTCTAGGGTGGCCTGGGATTAGTGGGACTTTTGTCACCTGATCTTGCAGCAAGCTTAGGGGTTGGTAGGACTCTGTGGTCAGACTCTGGGTCAAAATCAGGGATTGGTGGGATTTTGTGGCCTGACCTTAGAGCAAACTCAGGGATTGGTGGAACTCTTTTTCTAGGCCCTAGTCTTGGGGTCAAGTAAGGGACAGGGTGTTTTTCCTCCTCCCTGATATTAGTTAGGGTCAGGGTGTTCATTCCTTGGTCCTTTTCCCCTACCCTGAGGGAGGGATTAAAGTACAGGATATAGTTTGTTAGCTATGTGACTGTAAGAATAACAGATAGTGTTAATGAATATGTGTCTTGACCTATTCTAAATGCTCTAGATGGCTTAGCTTATTTGATGCCTACTGTGTTCTGCATGTCTTAATTCAGTTGAAGAAAAAACATAAATCTGAACAAAAATTCCATCTGAATTATTAGTCTCTTGTTTCTAGTCTGAACAATCTTCCTTAGACTACAGAATTAATGCATTTCATAATACCTACAGACAAAAGCTACCCCAAACCCAACTTTGCTAGGGCCAATTCAGTGCACAGCTGACAAGTCAAGCCACTAAGTACAAGCTAAATGTATTAATTAGTTACCTTCATAAAGAAATTGGTCATATGCCTAGGCTTTACTCTCAGTTAGCTTACTATTTATTTCTAAAAGGCTTGAATGAAAAGAACAAATATTTTAAGTTGGGAACATTAGTATTAAATGAATGAGCAATGAACAGACCTTTATTAATGTCTCAGAATGTAAACTTACCTTATGGTTAAAGTATTTCTCAAACTTTAGTCTTGCTAATTCTACACATTGGGACCAAATTCTAGGTCTTCTGCTAAGTAGCTTAATAACTTGAAAACAGCCTTCCAAACTCTGTCCATTTTGTATCTTCTAAAATAAGAGGAAATCAAAAGGAAAATAAAACACTTTTTACAAGCACAAACACATTCCATTCTTTTTCCCATGCTTAAGCACTCCTCTCTCTTTCTTTCTTTAAATTATTTGGGGACTATGAGGGTGTGAAGATAGTAACTGAAATTTTAGACTAAGTTTTTTTTCTTAAATGTATTCTTGTTTTATGCACACTGGTGTTTTGTCTGTATTGTATGCATCTCCGTGTGAGGGTGTCAGATCCCCTGGTACTGGAGTCACAGACAGCAATGAGCTTCCATGTGGTTGCTGGCAATTGAACCTGGGTCCTCTGGAAGAGCATCCAGTGCTCCTAACTGCTGAGCCATTTCCACCTCCCAGATTTGAACTTTCTTAATTCAAGACATATTTGCATATTTTCCTACATGTAAGATACTAAGTATTAAAGAGGTCCTTAGTATACAGAGATCTTGGAGTAATTTAATAAAAAAACTGACCTTTTTAGTTGTATACGACTAAATGTAAAGCAGTATCTTTGAAGTTGGCCTTATTAGGAGAGTAATAAAATTACTGTCCAGCCACGATTATTTTTACTTGAATTAACCTTAACCTTTCCCCAAAGAATTTCCCAAACCCTCTGACTATCTGTTGCTACTTTATCACCATTACTACCTCCGCATTTGGTTGAACCACAAACCTAATGTTTGAAGCTTAATGGCAATTGCATACAGTTCAATTAAGCAAAAACAAAACAGGCTATTTATGATCTAATTTAAGATTCCCAGTAGAATGTTTCACTGGGATTAAGTTTTTTAACCACTCCGAATTTCTACAGGAAGGTTTTTTATTATGTTTAAGTAACTTGAAAATAAGATTATATTAACATGAGTATCAGGTCTGCAGTAAAATGCAGTGTTTTACCTGTAAGACATCTTCTGCAGAAGGATAGGCTTGCCAAAACTTGTTAAACAGGGAAGGCTTGTGGGAGAAGGAACTTTCAAACTATAAAGAGGAAAAAAGTTTCAGATATGTTTAGTAGTGATAATATTGTCTTTTCTAATTCAGAGAGGACAAATTCACTAAGAACTTTTACCTTGTCTCTTGCCCACTGGATAGTATGCTCGACAGCTGCTGGAAAGGACTTTAGAGTGCAAAACGGTATTTCCTCTTCTGGGGGGTCTCGCTATTAAAAAATAAAATCAAATATCTGGCTAAATATTGACTAGTCTAAAAATAAGACCCGTTATACACTTTCATACCTGTCATCTTAGGTAATAAAGCAAAACTTAATTTCTTGGACATTTAACCTGCTGAAAGTCATATGAGAAACACAAGTCTCATCATTATTTACCACTGTGTGCCTGTGTGGTGTGGCAGGAAGTTTTAATGGCAGATCTCAATACATTTTTTTCTAGACAAATTAAGGTGACAAGTAAAATTTTGTAACACTATTTCTAACTTAGAGAACTGATTAAGAATTCTTAATGTGTTAAGTTCTCAAGTGTTCCCAACGATTCTACATAATGTAAAACATTTGGGAGTAGGACTCTTAGTAGTTTACTAGAAACTATAAACACTAGATGGGTAATGATTTAGTTGTCTTACTAGTGGAGGAACCACTGAAGACCTCCTTGTCTATTAGAGGGCCTAAGCTTACTGGTTTACTCAGTCAAAAGAACTCAGTTTATGCCTTTTTACTGAAAGAGATCTCTAATTTGCTGATTTATGAGCAAATAACTTAAAATTCAATGAGGAACACTGTAAGAATATTAAATTATGTTTTATAAGAGTCTGAAATAAAAAAAAATAGAAGGAAGCTCAGCAATGGCAGAATGAGAGGATCTTTCCTGTGGATCTTCCTACTGCACCATGCATATCGTGATTCCCATGTTTACACTCTAATGAATCAACTAATCTCTCATATTATTGTATTACATGGGTCAGTTAAGTGAATTTCATGAAAGAAAATGGAAGTGTATACTAATAATGTAAACGTTTTACTAAACCAAACATATCCTTTCAATCAAGGGACACTAATAATTATAAAAATCATATACATTAATTATTTTACTCGAACTGTTCCTTGTTCAAGTTTACACACTGCTTCCTTGAATCATTGAAGAATGATTGTTTTCAGGTAGTTTCAGAGTAAATTACCAAGTTTATATTTTTACTAGGTTCCACAAATATTTCTAATAATGTATGCTAGGGGCATAAATTCTTAATGAGGACAAAAAAAGATTATCTAGTCTTACTGCAACTTGATATGCCAAGGCTGGTTGACTTCTATTGGGGAGCTCCTATTTTTTGAGTAGAAGGGGAAGTGGAGTGCATGGGGTTGGGGATAAGGTAAGAGGGAGGGACTGGGAGAAGAGGGAGGGAAAGCTGTCATCAGGATGTAAAGTAAATAAATAACTTAATTAATGATTAAAAAATGTGTTGAGTACATATTTATAACTTGTGTTCTTCATTTTCTTATATACCAGCCAATATCTAAAAGAATAAACCAAAAGATCAGAAAATGGGTATGATTCCAAGACTCTGGTGACAGTTCTATTTTCAGTCAAAAAGTGTAATTGCTTTTAAAAGCTATTTTCTAACAGCCTATGGTAGTGAGAAAACTTAAACTTTTTTTTCTTTGACAACTCCTAAAAATTATATTCAGGGGCAGGGGAGATGTATAATGTTAGTAATGTGAGACTGAGGACCTAAATGTGTTCTCAAGCACCCACATAAAAGCTGGGTGTGGAGATCTGACATGTAACCCCAGTACTAGAGAGAGACAGGCTGAGATCCCTAGCACTTACCAGCCAGTCAGTTCAGTCAGATCTGTATTTCCAGGGCTCTCACTGAGCCCCGGTCAGAAAAAACATCAGAGAGTACAACAGGGGAAGACTCCGGACATTGATCTCTGGCCACTACACTTACTTAGTATTCCTACCATCTGAACACACACTTAAAAAAAAATCTACCTTCAACAGGTTTAAACATGTAGACACACATACGTATCAATCTGTCCGTTCTAAAACCAAGATTGATAAAGCTAAATCATATTTATTGATTCTTCCATGAAAACAAAAATTGTGATATAAAAAGACAGACATTTAATTCAATATACTGACTTACGTGACTATTGTAAGATTCAGTCAGTTGAGGTACAATAATTTCAGTGTGTCCCTTGGTGCCCATTGTTCCAGAATCTAAGAGAGGCCGTAGATTTGCTAAACAGCGACTATTTGGAGACAAAAGATGTAAAGATAAAAACAAAACAAAGCAAAACACAAAAGTGATGAGTAACAGTAAACGAAGGGCAGATTCCTGCTATCTACTGGTCAGCAGTCATTTCTGTATGAGTGCTGGAAGTAACAGAGCATGACCTATGTAACAGCTCTAACAGTTTCCTCCTTAGCCCTTCACATACATAAAAGTTGTTTCAACTAGTAAACCCTGCTTCTTCCTAGTGACCACCTGGTTTAAAATCTCATGTTTTTATTAAAGTTCTCTTTCCTCCTTATTAACTACGTTATTCTTTCTTCACTTTCTATTTATTATTTGATTCCTTCCTGCCCGTAAGTTCTGCCATACCCTATCTTCTCAACCGGTCTTTATCCCAAGCAGTATTAAATAAATGCCATCATTAGTCATGTTTTACACACGTTTGTATCTGAAGGGATTTTTTTGTGCACCACTCCTCCAACACATATACACACAAAAAAAGAAATGCAGTATTTTTTTTCTTCTTTGTTTCCCCTTCTGCTCGAGATATGCGTCTCTTTCATGTCTCAATGGTAAGCTGATATATGCTCTGGCATCCTAACACTGCTGTCAGTCATACATGATTCATTCAATGACTGATTTCATAAATCACATGGAATGAAATCAGATGGTTGTCACTGGAAATAAGTAAATGATGTTTGGATGAAAGTGTGGTGAACAACCAAACATTAAGTAAACACGTATGTCGATAAAAATAAGCGCCACAGTGAAAAAGTATTAAGAAAAGCAGGTTTAGGAGTTAGTGTCTGTTTTAAGAAAAGTGATTTAGACTGAAACTCGAAGATGGGGGAACACCTCAAAGGAAAGAATTAGCAGTACACATATTTGGGAACAAGAATTTTAGAGAAAGGGAGAAACAACTTCCACAAGCCCCAAACCAACCTAAAAGAGGCCGTTAAGACCCTAAAGAAGGCTTATATGGATGCAATAAGAAGAAACAGGGAACACTGGCCGCATTTCAAGTAGGAACAGTGGACAGGTGGCAGGTATTTCATGGAAACAAAAACATAACATTTAGGCAGTTTTACCAAAATTAATTTTTTTCTATGTATAATGGGAAGTCATCAGTATGCTTAAATTTAAAGTTCTATTAGAATGACATAAAAATAATTAGGTAATTTTTCAAAAGGTGAGAGTAAAGAAGAAAAATAAAGTAGTTCTTTATGCACTTGAATTTCAAGAACATACCTGTCTACGTATCTCCTGGCTTCCACATTATCTAGTGCTGTAATAATGATATCTTGCTTAGTGTAAAATTCATCACTGTATATACTCTCAGTGGCTGGACAAACTTTGTTCAGATGTGCATCTATTTTTAATTGAGGATTTATTTTCAGAGTTGCTTCAGCAGCAGTATAGCTTTTAGGTTTCTAAACAAGTAACAATAAAAACAGAACGAATAAATGTTAAACAGAAGATAGACTATGACTGAATTTACACAGTCTAATCATCTGGAATATGTGGTGACAGACAAGTAACGAAACAAGCTCAAATAACTCATGTGTCAACAAACAAGTCTTTGTGTTCATCTACAGATACTACAGTGAATCGTTGTAGTAAGACATTTGAGTTCACAGAGGCTGTTTCCACATCCTTGTATTTATGTAAGAGGATGCCAGGTTAACGATGACAAATACTGTAGTCACTTCTGGTTCATAACATGCTTACATTTCCTAATGTCGACAATGAGTTGACAATACAAGGGAAAAATTTAAACTAAAAGCACATTTTTAAAATTAACAATTTTTTCTTTTCTGTTTTTTACTGCAGTTTTACCCTGTAATTATGACTAATGTTCACTGTGTAGACCAGGCTGGCCCGGAACTCAAGAGATCCACCTAACTCTGTTTCTTTTCCTGATTTAAATATTTTGGTTTGAGATGACTAAATAGTCTTTTACAATAAAAGGGGATGTTAAAATTGGTACAGAAATTTTAAATACTATCCCTTACCTGTTTTATAGCAAAAGAAAAAAAAAAAACGTTGTTAAACCTCCAATCAGAGAACTTGCTTATGGAAACATATTTCTGTGATTACAAAATGAAAAGTCTACTCATGTTTCACGATTCAAAATAATAACATCCAAAAACCAATTTAAGTGTTCATGAAGAATCATTTTTTTGTTCATTTTGTTCTTTCCAAAGAATACTTTACTTTTAAGAATCTAACAATAGGATTATCCAGCAACCATTATCTGTTTAGGATATGAAAACAGTGGCAAACCTGTATGTGACGAGGACGAAACAGGAACTGTCTGTTTAGGTTGGATTTTTCTATCAAGTCAGGATCTGTAACTGTTACCTTGCAGCAGAGGAGAACAAAACAAATGAGTTTGTTTTGCATTTCTCACTATGACCAAAACAATACTTCCAAACCATTTTTACTATTAATAGTCATTTAAAAAAATTACAAATGGTTACCAGTAATATACTATCACTGTTAAATTTTTTTTAAATTCCAACTAATGTTTAGTGCATGAGCATAGCAAACAACACAAATGATTTAAGCTCATTAGAAATTTAAAAATTCTTTATTTGGATATTAAAAATCTCACTACCATCTTTTAGACCTACAAAATTAATTACTCACAAAAGAGCTATCTCTTCTAAGCTTTTGACATTTTTTCTTCTAAAAGTTATTTATCATTTCCTCATTATTGTGTGTATGTGTGGAGGAAAAATGTGCTCACAGCATGAGTATGAAAGTCAAACAGTAACTTTGTGAAAAGTCCTTTCTCTCCTTCCATGGGTGTGTTCTGGGGCTCAAGCTAAATCAGGTTTAATGGCAAGTGCCTTTACCTGACAAGCCATCTTACTAGCCCAATATTTACTTTTAATCTTAAGTAATTTTCAAAGAATGTTGTCATGTTTCAATTTGACAGAAACACCAACTAATGTTGAATCTATAAACTACTAGGTGGTTGAGTATTTTTATACAGCCAACTAGCTGTCATATAGGCCCAAAATAATTACCCTTTAAAAAAAGTATAGAGCCCAATTCTAGAAGGTGAAAGAAAACTACGCAGCAGGTAAAATAATCTGCAGAACTGAAAATGCATGTAGCATTAAGCTAGAAGTTTAGAGACCGGCCTCGGTACTCTGCTGCTCTGTGCCGGCTCCAGTTTCAGGTGCTGACTGGTGTTCACACTCATTTTATTTTAGTAATGTTCCTTGTGTATGTGTCTACACTTTTGTAGACTTTTATATTAGAGATTCTTTTTCTCTCTAACTCTCTCTCTCTCTTTGCAGGGGTGGGTGGGTGGTTAACAGTCTTACTTTCATCTGAAAGAACTGCAGGGATGGGAATGGAGAAGAGCTCGAAGAGAAGAAGGTCCTCAGTGTAATGGTGTACCAGTAAAACAGGCTAGTATAGTCAGACATCGTTTTTAGAAGGGCAACAGGAGAAGTATAAACGTTTAAGCCTCAAATGACTTGTTTCTTACCATTCCTTTCTCTCTGCCTGTACCAACACCCAGTAATGCAAAATTTTTTAACATTTCACAGCCTATGGCGCCACATCCTACCTATTGAAGAAAGAGTACAAATGTCAGACAAGACTATAATTTTTAATGAATTTAATTTCATTCTATTTTTTTTTCAAATGGTGTAACACTAACTAGAGTTTTTAAAAAATGATTTATGATTTGCTTGTGGTGAATTTTACTTTTTACAAGTTTCATATGCCTTTTAAGTGTCTCAATTAAAGAAAAAAGTATAAAACAAATAAGAAAGCTATAGTATTTATAATTTCTTTAAATAAAAAACATTTGAAGAATCCTTACAAAAGCTAAATGCAGAACTCATTTCTTATAGACAAAAGAAAATAATAACAGAAGAAAAAAACCAAAAATCCAAAAAACAACCCAAGCCCAGAACTAGGTAACATGAAAAAGTCTTTACTTTTAGACATTTGTCAGTCTATCTGAAAGACAGAAGTATGTTTAAGACAAGTCTACCAAAAATTTTAAGTAAAACAGATATTTGAAGCTTAAATTACAAAAGGTTCTCTCTGTATGACAAAAAAAATCTCAGAAGAAATTGCTAATCTTTAAATTATTACTTCACAAAAAATTACTAAAACTAAGTAGTATTTTTTAAGACTAGCCAACATTTATACCTTTGTGAAAATTTTTTCTCTAAATATACTAAAATATTTAAAAAAGAATAATTTACTCATTTCCTAATGTAGTGATTTTAAAAATTTTTAAAAAGATTTTTAAAGTACTTTTAGAAAGGCATTTAATATTGAAGCTGTTACATTCATGTTTTATTTTGAAATGAATAAATTCTTCATATCCTGAATGGGCTAACTTTTATGTAAAAGTCCCAGGAAGTAAGTATTTTAAGCTCTGGAGATTATGATTTATCAATTATTCATTTAGAATAAGTTGACTGTAAAAATTAACTTGACATCCAACAACATTTGAACATATTCCTTATTCCCCTTCTTACTGACACTTACTAAGAAGATATTCAAATTCTGTAGCTTCTGACACAATGTATCTCCAATGCAGGCACGTAATGCATCATATCTATCTCCTCTGAAGAAATAGTTACCAAGAAAACAGAAAGATATAAAGACACTTGATTATTGTTAGTAACAACTTAATATTGTACTTTAAAACAGAATATACTTTAGCGTTTTCTACAGTCCTTCCTACTCATAAACAAAGAAATATGACTAATGACTGCTAAGAGTGAGAACTGGGTTCCAAAGATGAACCCTTGAATTGGTTATCTAATATAAAGTAGACAGTCCTGGAATCAAACAAACACATGTCACACTAACTAAACTCAGCAGACTGTTTATATATTTATGCATATATACAAACAAAATACTAAAAAGAAAAAAAAAGGCCAACAATTCAGAGGGAGCTGGGAAAGGCGGGAAGGGTTGAAGAGAGAACAAGAAAGGAGGAACTGGTATAATTTTATTTTAATTAAACAGTTTTTAAAATAAAAAACTTTCTTTCAGTTCGTGAGATGAACTATATTCCTTGAAAGAGAAAAGACCCTACCAATATCGCAGTGACATTAATGAAGATGACTTTAGGTTGTAACAGCTCAGGGATCCGTTCCAAGTTCATCAGTGTACAGATATCTGAGTCTTTGAAGGAGAGAGTCCTCTCCTAGGTCACCATGTTTTATCCAATACCCATGTGCATAAACTTATGACACTGTGAGAGTAAGTTTTACAGGCTGAGTTACCAAAGAAAGAAATTAACAAATTCTTTCTCCTTTGTAATTTTATGGTTAGATTATGTCTTCTTTTTAACAGTTCATTTCTTAATTTAGCTGGGTTTAGTTGCTTTTCGTAGTGTTGAGCACAGGTCTGGTTTCTGTTGCCCAGGTTAGTCTCCCACTCTTTCCCACTCCTGCTTCACTCTTTGCCTATCAACCATGCCTGGCCTCAGCATAGAAGTGTTTTACATTTTCTTAGATTAAGAACAATCACTTTTTCATGTAAAGACTGCATCTACATTCTTCTCTTATGTTTATATCTCCAGCATCACTACTAGTGCCTCTGAAGAACACTGCTAAGTAACAATCATAAAGTCTTTTGTCCATGTTTCTTTGATACATACAGAGAGAGCTTCTAAAGGATTGATGGACAGACAGAAGTACGACCCACCCCAGGGAGGACAGCATGTGATGTTATCCCTCTACACCCAAGTATATGTAACTTAAATTTATCAATAGCTTATTTATGTACTTTTCCGTTTTGTACTTTTTGATATTTTACATGTAACTAAAATCTCAGAAAGTTAAAGAGAGACTACTGCATTAAAAAAAAACTATAAAGATCATAGTATTTTTAAAAAGTTCTTAGAGGAATCTATGGAAGGGATTTGGAGTTATTAATTCATTTACACTGAAGGCAGAGCTCTGGGTTACATGGTTTGCTGAGATAATGAAATCTCTAAAGTTTTAACTGATTTTGAAAAAGATTTATGGACTCAAATGGAAAGTGATTTATTTAAAAAAATCATGTATAGCAATCTTATTCATTAATATTATGGCATTTGAATGCTAATGATTCTCATGCTTATAATCTGAAATTCTGTATCACTACATATAAAGTGGTAATGAGACATGGTACTACTGTAATATTTAACCACTAGGCAAAGAAACAAGCCAAGAAGTCAAATGTCAGGAGGAAAGACATCCAAGAGAGGCACGCTTACACAAAATTGCTCAATTTCTGCTTCTTAAAGAGACAGTAAGAAAAAAACCCCAAATTTCAGCTTTACCGTGGGAGAAAGTCTTCATGCCCAGGACTGCCTAAGGATTCCACGGTATTTGCTGCTTCAAGATACAACTAAAGAGAAGATTAAAAACATAACATGTAAGATTAAGTCACATAGACAAAAAACAACCTTCAGCTTCTCTCTTATAGTTATTTAATAACATGGGAAGAAATGATGATTCAGTGTAAATTACTAGAAAAATCATGTTTATAATATATATTCTTAAAACTCTGAACCTAAAAGAACTATTAAAAGGTATTCATATCATATCGTATAATTCAGTTCATATCACTTATCCATCCTAAAGATAATTTTATTTTATTTTTTAATTTTTAGAGGAAATTTTACCTCAAAATCTGTTCTTCATAACTACAGAAAAACTTTGGAGTTCCCATGCAATTTTAGTTACATTCAAATAAACAGTATGATTAAATTGAGAATAAAGTATCTAGACTGTACCTCCAACTGAAGATACTTTATGTCATCTTTTGCCTCATGTATAATTATAAAAGATGCAGAAAGACAGTTTTAACCTTTTTAGTACAAAAAACTTTAATTAAGTAATAATTAAAGAACCCAGTTTAATACATATTTTCATTTAAGCAACTTGTTTTAAATTTGAACAAAATCAGATAATACCATTGTAATGTAACTACATTATAACAGAATTTATATTTCATATGATGTTAGTAGTTATAACTAAGCCAAATTTCACCAACTTGTATATCTATTTTTAATAATTTAGCAGAAAAATAGCATTGTATGGGTACAGTGTTATATTCAAAATCAACTTAAACAGAAAGGACTTAAACAGTATGTTGGACTTCCTGCCATTTATTTTCCTTTTTGTAACAAATACAAATGTTCTTAATTCTTGCAATGCTTACACAGCTCTCAAATTTAGACCATTCCTATATCTTTCATCTTCAGGTAATATCAGGAATGAAACCTGAATAATCTGTGATGGCAAAATTTCTACAGAACAAGGTCAAGAGCTCAGAGAGCCCCAACATGGTAACTAAGCCAAAATACTAGAGAAAAACTATAGAACAGAAAATTAGTGATTTTTATATTGTATGGTAGGAAATACATCTGAGAAAGCAACTGGGTTATATCCCAACAGACAAAATATATGCTCCTGTTAGCTTCAATTAAAGAATTAATTTTCTGAAATTCAATTACAGAATTAAGTTACTAACCTTTTCTATTTAATATATAATTATATATATATAACATGATAGTGTATGTAATACTAAATGTATTATAGAAATATATATTTATACCATGCTATAATTAACAACACACTCATTTTATGGAACATTTAACTTAAAACGTAAACAAATAGGAAAATATTGAACTAACCCACTGACACAAAGGAGAAAACTTCCCGGTCACAGCTTTTAATACTTCTTGGCTAGCAACACCCCCGACTGCAGCAGCAAGTGGGGGTAAAAAGCCTTGAGCAGTCCATGAAAGCCAGTGCACAATGTCAGAATTCACTTCAGGCTGAAACACAAACAACCACAGACAACAGTGATACTACTAGTACTCACACACAGTACCGGTGACTGTAGGGACTAAGTTATCATTATCATTAGAACCTAACTTCCAAAAAACAAACACCCAAACTACTAAATTTCCTTCGTAAATAAAAGTGTCTTAATCTCATACTAAAAAAAAAAATAATAATACCAATCTGCAAGTTACCTTAAGCAGCTTTTTTATTTGCTAGTCTCTGTTCAGTTTTGCTTTTCTGACCGTAGTTTAGATTGCCACTTAAGAGTAAGTGGTGTCAGAGAAAAAACAACTCAATACCCTCTTTTGTGCTTTTGTTTTGTTCTTTAGTTTTTTGTGGAGGCAGCCTTGGCTATCCTGAAATATACCCTATAAACCAGGCTAGCCTCAAGATCAGAAACTTAGGTACTGGGACTAAAGGCAGGTACCACCACCACCTGGCTTCCCTCTTGATTCCAACATCAAGTAAACAGCAAAATGACAAACTTGAGGGAGGAAAAGATAACAACTCCACCTGCAAGTCCTCAGCGAGGAGAAACTGCCAACCAGACTTTCTTGTGGTCTGTGTTTTTCTTCATTGTTATTTTCTGTAACAGTCTCTCCCATTTTTTTTGTCATATCCTGCTTTCTTTCTCTATCACCTCTTATTTTCAACTTAATTTTCAATACTTATACATCTTTACTCATTTACCCTAATTCCTAAAGTATTTCTTGTCTACTAGAACTAAAGGTGAAACCCCTATTTACAACTGTCTTTTTTTTTTTAATTAAATTTCTTTATCTGGTTTGCTCTTAAATTGTTACTGTCACTACCAAGGCTGCCTCTCCTTGAGCAGCTGTGAGGATTAAGAGTTCAATTAAGAGATTCCCACAAAAAGGTCATCATATAAAGCCAGGAAAAGATGTTATGTCTCAACAGGTACACAAATAATAATGCATAAATGTAAGAAACATGGACCAGCAAGAGAACCCAATACTGACCTCACAGAACATACAGTGGTACTGTAAGTAATGTAGATCAGAAATTAATGAAGTAGAAACCAAAATAACAAAACTAAGATTCTGTGAGAGGATAAAATATTAACACACTGCCAAAGTAACCAAAAGGAAGAAGGAAGAAATTCAAATAACTAAAACTAGAGATGAAAAAAAGGTGACAGACAAAGCTGAAATGCAGGAGAATGGGAATACTTATAAAAAAAATAAGTAACTAAGAAAATCTAGGGAAAAAAAGATTAACTTTTAGACATCTATGATCTAATAAAAGTGAATCAACAGGATACAAAAAATGTAAATGGGACACACAATGAGCAAACAGACTGAAGCAAAAGTTTTACTGATGAATTCTACAAGACTTTTAGAGAACCTATAACCCTGCCAAATAATAATCCATTTAAGAGCATGGAAGAACTTGGAGACCTTAGGAAAAAGTTTATGGTCGTGGATACAGCTCAGTGGTAGGTGCCTGGTTAGGATGCATAAGTCCTAGACATGATTTAATCATTGCAAAATTCTAAAAACTTTTAGAAAAAAATCGGACATAAACTATGAGAAGAAACCCAATAAATTTAGTATATGAGAATATTTGTAAAGCATGTATTTGAATAAGTCTTATAAAAGGCTATACATATGGGGCTGGAGAGATGGCTCAGTGGTTAAGAGCATCATCTGCTTTTCCAAAGGACCCAGGTTCGAGTCCTAGCACCTACATGGCAGCTTACAACTAAATGTAATTCCAATGCCAAGGGAACTGAAGATCTCACACCATTGCACATAAAATAAAGTTAAATAAATTATTTAAGAAAGTTAAAAAAAACCTGTAAGTATAGCCATAGTTAATAATTAAAAAATAATTAAAAATAAACAAAGATTTGAAAAGCTACTTTATCCAAATGAACAAATGTCACATAGGCACTAAAAAATAGGCTCAGATTTATTGTGACTTTAGTGAAATGCAGCTAAAACCTATGGGATACACTTGCAAATAATAATGTGGTTACAATCAGAAAGGAAATACAGAGTTATGAAGAGGTTGTTTCAACTGAACATTATATAGAGCTTGTAAAACAAACAAACAAACGAACAAAAAAACCCAAAACAGTACAGCTGCTTTGAAAACACATAAGGTTGGTCATAACCATGCACATCTCTAATCTCAGCACCACAGGAGGGTGACACAGGTGGGTCTGTTGAATTTGGGAATGGGATCCACATGCAGATTTTAGACAAGAGAGGGCGAGCCTATCTCAAAAAAAGCGCCAATTTCTTGTAAATCAAACACAATTTACATCTATTAAGTGAATTTGCAATGTATTTCTAGGTATTCTCACAAGAAAAATAAAAAATATTTATCACTATTAAAATGTATTATGGATCCAGGGACACAGAGAGGTCTGGACCAAACCTGGGAAAAGTGGAACCCCCCCATCCTGCCTCCCCATGCCTTTGGTTCACGGGAACAGGAACTATGCCATAGGAACTCGGTTTCCACCCAAAGGGCCCATGCGGGCGGACCAAACTTTCAGGCCATCTACCAGCTGCAACAGTGGAAATCCAGGGACACAGGCCAGGTACACAGGAGAGACGGGAAGCAATCACTGACAACAAGACCACGTATAATCACAGACAACAACATAACAAGAGGAAAGCGAAAGAATTTACCCAATAGAAATCAAGACAACCTGGCAACACCAGAACCCAGCTCTCCCATCACAGCAATCAGCAGAATGGCAAACACTCCAGAAAAAGAAGACTCAGACCGGAAATCATACCTCAAGATGATGATGGAGATCCTTAAACAAGAATAAAAGGAAAAGCATAAAGAAATAGAAGCTTTTAAAGAGGAAACAAAAACACTCAAAGAAATCAAAGAACTAGAGGAAAACAGAACAAAAGAGATGAAGGAATTGAAGAAAAAATTTAAAGTGGAAATGGAAGACCAAACCTAAGGATAATAGGAATAGAAGAGGGAGAAGAATATCAACTAAGAGGCACAGTAAATATCTTCAACAAAATTGTAGAAGGACACTTCCCTACCCTTAAGAATGAGATGACGATGAACACAACAGAAGCCTACAGAAATCCAAATAGAGTGGACCAGAAAAAAAATTCCACCCGACACATAATAGTCAAAACGCCAAGTGCCCAAAGCAAAGAACTAATACTAAAAGCAGTAAGGGAAAAAGGTCATGTGACATGTAAAAGCAGACCAATCAGATTCACACTTCTCAACAGAGACTATGAAAGCTAGAAGAGCCTGGACAGACATCATGCAGACCATAAAAGAACACAAGTGTCAGACCAAGCTGCTATACCCAAAAAAAAAAAAAAAAAAAAAAAAAAAAAAAAACAAAAAACAACTCTCAAATACCATAGATGGAGAGACCAAGATATTCCAGGACAAAACTAAATTTACACAATATCTGACCACAAACCCAGGACTACAACAAATTATAGGTAGAAAACCCAATACAAGGAGGGAAACTACAATCTACTAAAAACAAGAAAATACCTGATCAAGAAAACCAGAAGAAGAAAGACACACAGGAACAATTCTACCTCTAAAAGCAAAAATAGCAGGAAACAGCAACCACTATTCCTTAGTATTTGTTAACATAAATGGACTCAATTCCCCAATAAAAAAAGACATAGGCTATCAGACTGGATACATAAACAAAACCCAGCATTTTGCTTCATACAGGAAATTCATCTCAGAGACAAAGACAGACACTATCTCAGAGTAAAGGTTGGAAAAAAAACTTCCAAGCAAACAGCCCCAAGAAGCAAAGCTGGAGTGGCCATTCTAATATCGAATAAAGTACATTTTCAACCAAAAGTTATCAAAAAAGATAAGGAAGGATACTTTTTACTCATTACAGGGAAAATCTGTCAGGAGGAACTGTTAATCCTTAAAATATATGCTCCAAACACAAGAGCACCCATATTCATAAAAGAAACCCTACTAAAGCTCAAAAAATACATTGCACCCCACACAATAATAGTGGGAGACCTCAACGGTCACTCTTATTAATGGACAGATCATGGAAACAGAGACTGAACAAGGACGCAGTGAAACCAGCAGAGGTTATGAACCAACTGGAATTAGTAGACATCTACAGAACATTTCATCCTAAAAAAAAAGAATACACCTTCTTCTCAGCACCTCGCGGCACCTTCTCCAAAATTGACCATATAATCGGTCACAAAACAAGCCTCAATAGATATAAGAAGATTGAAATATTCCCATGAATCCTATCAGATCACCATGGTCTAAGGCTGGTCTTTAATAACAACAAAGACAACAAAAAGTCCATATACACATGGAAACTAAACAATGCTCTATTAAATAATACCAAGGTCAAAGAAGAAATAAAGAATTTTCTAGAATTTAATGAAAATGAAAACACAACATACTCAAACCTATGGGATGCAATGAAAGCAGCACTGAGAAGAAAACTCATAGCTCTGAGTGCTTCCAAAAAGAAAATGGAGAGAGCATACACTAGCATCTTGACAGCACAGTTGAAAACTCTAGAACAAAAGGAAGCAGATACACCCAAGAGGAGTAGACGGCAAGAAATAATCAAACTCAGAGCAGAAATTAACCAAATAGAAACAAAAAGAATCATCGAAAGAATCAACTAAACCAAGAGCTGGTTCTTTGAGAAAATTAACAAGATTGATAAACCCTTAGCCAGACTAACTAGAGGGCAAAGAGAGAGTATTCAAATTAACAAAATCAGAAAGGCAAGTGGAGACATAACAACTGAAACTGAGGAAATTCAAGAAATCATCAGATCCTACTACAAAAGCCTATATTCAACAAAACTGGAAAATCTGGAGAAAATGGATAAAATCCTAGACAGATACCAGATACTAAAGTTAAACCAGGACCAAGTAAACCATCTAAATAATCCTACAACACCTAAAGAAATAGAAGAAGTCATCAAAAGCCTCCCAACCAAAAAAAAAAAAAAAAAAAAAAAAAAAAAAAAAAAAACCCACAGGTCCAGATGGGTTCAGTGCAGAATTCTATCAGACATTTATTAATGACCTAATACCAACACTCTCCAAACTATTCCACAAAATAGAGTCAGATGGAACACTACCTAATTCATTTTTTGAGGCCACAATAACCCTCATTCCTAAACCACATTAAGACCCTACAAGGATATAGAACTTCAAACCCATCTCACGAACACTGATGCAAAATTACTCAACAAAATCCTTGCAAACCCAATCCAAGAACACATCAAAACGATCATTCACCATGATCAAGTAGGCTTCATCCCTGGGATGCAGGGATGGTTTAATATATGAAAATCCATCAACGCAATTCACCATATAAACAAACTCAAAAAAAAACCACATGGTCATCTCACTAGATGCTGAGAAAGCATTTGACAAAATTCAACACCCCTTCATGTTAAAAGTCTTGGAAAGAACAGGAATCCAAAACCCATACCTAAACATAATAAAAGCAATATACAGCAAACCAACAGCCAACATCAAACTTAATGGTGGGAAACTTGAAGCAATCCCACTAAAATCAGGGACTCCACAAGGCTGCCCACTCTCCCCCTACCTATTCAACATAATACTGGAAGTCCTGGCCTGAGCAATTAGACAGCAAAAGGAAATAAAAGGGATACAAATTGGAAACGAAGAAGTAAAAACATCACTGTTTGCAGATGACATGATAGTGTACGTAAGTGAACCCAAAAATCCAACTAGAGAACTCCTACAGCTGATAAACAAGTTCAGCAAAGTGGCTGGATACAAAATTAACTCAAACAAATCAGTAGTCTTCCTATACTCAAAGGACAAACATGTGGAGAAAGAAATTAGGGAAATGATACCCTTCACAATAGTCACAAACAATATGAAATACCTTGGTGTGACTCTAACTAAGCAAGTGAAGGACCTGTATGACAAGAACTTCCAATCTCTAAAGAAGGAAATCAAGGAAGATCTCAGAAAATGGAAAGATCTCCCATGCTCATGAATTGGAAGGGTCAACATTGTAAAAATGGCCATCTTACCAAAAGCAATCTACAGATTCAATGCAATCCCCATCAAAATTCCAACCCAATTCTTCATAGAGTTGGAAAGAGCAATGCGCAATTTCATCTGGAATAACAAAAGACCTAGAATAGCAAAATCCATCTTCAACAATAAGAAAACATCTGCGGGAATCACCATCCCTTACCTCAAGCTATATTACAAGGCAATTGTGCTGAAAACTGCATGGTACCGGTACAGAAATAGGCACGTGGATCAATGGAATAGAATAGAAGATCCATAAATGAGCCCTCACATATATGGTCACCTGATTTTTGACAAAGGAGCTGTAAACATTCAATGGACAAAGGATAGCCTCTTAAACAAATAGGGTTGGTCCAACTGGCACTCAGCATGCAGAAGAATGAAAATAGACCCTTTCTTATCTCCTTGTATAAAACTCAAGTGCAAGTGGATCAAAGATCTCCACATTAAACCAGGTACAGTGAAACTATTAGAAGATAAAGTAGAAAAAACCTTAGAACACATAGGCACAGGAGAAAATTTCCTGAACAGAACACCAGTGGCTCCTGCTCTAAGGTCAAATATAGACAAATGAGACTTAATGAGATTGCAAAGTTTCTGTAAGGCTAAGGACACTGTCAAGAAAATAAAATGGCAGCATACAGATTGGGAAAACATCTTTACCAACCCCACATCTGACAAAGGCCTAATATCCAAGGTATACAAAGAATTCAAGAACTTAAACACCAGAGAACCAAACAACTCTATTAAAAATGGGGTACAGAGCTAAACAGAAAGTTCTCAATTGAGGAATATCAAATGGTGGAGAAGTATCCAAGGAAGTGCTTGACATATTTAGCCATAAGGGAAATGTAAATCAAAACAACCCTGAGATTTCACCTCACACCAGTCAGATTGGCCAAGATCCAAAACTCAGATGACAACAGATGCTGGCGAGGTTGCGGAGAAAGAGGAACACGTCTCCACTTTTGGTGGGGTTGTAAACTGGTACAACCACTCTGGAAATCAGTCTGGCGGTTCCTCAGAAAATTGGACATAGTACTACCTGAAGACCCAGTTATTCCGCTTCTGGGCATATACCCCAGAGATGCTCCAACATACAACAAAGATACATGCACCACAATGTTCATAGCAGCCCTATTTATAATAGCCAGAAGCTGGAAAGAACCCAGATGTCCTTCAGTAGATGAATGGATACAAAAATTGTGGTATATTTACACAATGAGGTACTACTCAGCTATCACAAGCAATGACTTTATGAAATTCTTCAGAAAATTGATGCATCTAGAGAATATCATCCTGAGTGAGATAATTGGATACTAACCCCAGAAAGCTCTGAACACCCCAGAAACAACTCACAGATTGTGTGAAGTTCAAGAAAAAACAAAGGTCAAAATAAATAAAGAAAGAAAGAAAGAAAAAGAAAAGAAAAGAAAATGAAAAACCTTACACACCAAGAAAACTTTGAGTAATTCCCAGTTACATCCTGTTTTCCATGTACTTTATGCTCACTGTAACTAGAAAGATTTCAATGCATACTATCAAACCTTAAAAAAAAAATCAAGTACTGACAAAAAAAAGTATTCATATACTTTTATGCAAAGATGCTTTCAAAATCTGTACATTTATCTTTGTTTTTTAAAATAAAGTTGTTAAATTAAAAAAAGTTAATTCAATAGTTACTGAGTGCCCTCCAAAAAAATGTATTATTTGTAGTTTTATAATAAAACAATGCTAACAGTCATATAAAAGTGAAAGCAGAAAATAACATTGTTAAATGACACACTGTAGTAACAGCATTGTATGAATAAAACTGTTAAATTAATTTCATAACAACTTGTAAGGTGATTTCATGTAATTTTATGGATACACCAACTGAGGTAGAACAAAGCAAACGAAGGTCTTTATCAATGTCACAGAATCAGATAAGTAGTATAGTGGAGATCTAAGTGTAGGAAAATATTTATATGTAGAATATTTATGTTATAAATGTGTAGCCAACCATAATTTTATTAATATTTACCTTTTCTTCCAAGGATTCACTTATAGATATTGTTAGCTTCAACAGTTCATCTGAATCTTGCTGACACCTATCATGTGAAACAAAATTACAACTTAGTACAATGTGTTTTAATCTAACTTCAAAGTTAACTGTCTTAGCTGCCTTATGACGGACTACATTACTTCAAAATCATTGTCATCTAAGACAACATATGAGATTTAGATTTAAACATACTAGGTAAGAAACTTGCAATTTCTAACTTAGGCTAGAAAACATTACCACAGATTACCAGTTCACCAATTAGAAGATGTTCTGATTTTAAAAGCTATAGATTTTAAAGTCTTCAAATATAAAAAATTCCTGCATAGTATAATTCCATTCTTACAAATGGATTTTCCTATTTCCACCAATAAGTCACCCTATACATCATGCTTATACAGCTTAGAATATTTACTAGTATATGTTACATAAAGTAATGTAACTAGTAGTGTTAGTAATGTAATTAAAGGTTAGTTGTATTTTTTAATATGTAATTTTTGAGACATGGTTTTCATTAAACAGAGGGAGGAAGAGTGGGAGGGAGGGAGGGCGGGAGAGAGAAGCATTACCTGATATTTGGCTTACGACTGTAGTTTTCCTGAAACTGGTCCAAGGCAAGCATAGCTACATGAATCTGTAAAGGTGCCTATTTGAAACAACAACAAAATAATTGGCCAATATTTGTTAAGTACTATGGACTAGGCTAAATGTTTCTCAACTGTTATTTAATTTCACCCTCACAGTAAAGTGTAATATGATGATCACCATTAAGAAAGTTAACTGATTTGACTTCTAGACAATAAAGGTATCTTAAGAAGCATTTTCTAAATTACTAGTGTTTACTAAGTTATTCATAAGAAATCAGTTGAACACCAATAACAAACCATTTGTACACTTTTAGCCCCAGCACCCAGGAGGTGGCACTCAGAAGCAGGTAGATCTCTGATTGGAAGGTCAGCCTGGGCTATGATGATAATCTCAAAAATCTAAAACCAACCTAAAACCATACCACTCCAAAAAACATTTATACTTTTTATTAGTGTTTATAAACTGGAAACTGTTCATTTTGTATCACATTTACTGTTTAGACACATCTAGTGATATAAAGTAGAATATAATTGCTTCAGAGTCTTGTACTATAAAAAACTATGGCCAGTGAAATGGCCTGCCACCAAGCCTGATGTCCCAATTTCAACCTCTGATCTCCAATCAGATGCAACATTATCTCCTTGCTACTCACCTCTACAACCTCTTATGCCGCCTGCACTTAAATAAATAAATGTCCAATAGAACTGCATAGTTAAGAAAAATCTTACAGTAATGCCATATCTATATGTTACTAAAATTACTTAATTATCAAAGCTAGCAAATCACCAAAGCACAACTTTATTTTACTCTAACATTTTTATGGCATGAATTCTCATTTTAAATCCTTAGATTTGAACTGTAAGTACTGAGGTAAGAGTAGAACTTTAAAAACAATGATTAACCCACTGTAAGTTTTGAATCATTTACCAAATCCCATCCACCACTTGTTGCCCCTTTCAAACCTGCAAAATAAACATTTACCTCAGGCTTGCTAAAATCTGCAATAAGGCACTTTGGATGTCTTATCTGGCTCTCCAGGGGTTCCTAAAAGGGGGGGGGGGAACCAACATTATTTCATGGCACACTGAGTGATTATTTTACAAAACATTTAGGGCAATGGAAGCAAGGGATTTTTCTCCAAGGCTGTAAATGGGTGAGATTGGATTGTTGTAATATCATAGTTAAGATGCTATGTAATATCTCATTACTGTGCTATAAACCACCTGAACTACATAGTTACTTCAAAAAAATAGTGAAAAATATCTTTATAGTCCCAAACTTTTTCTAATGTAAGAGCTACCATGTTCTGATACCATCAAATAACAGAGACTAGTTATGCCTGATAAGCCTTGGGTAGATACTCCAAGTAAAAATCTGCATGAGGTAAGTGAAAGAAAGGCAAAAAAAAAAAAGGTAACAGTTTCCCAAATAGCACCACATTTAATGCATAAAATTATTTAATTCAAACTTCAAACTGGTGCAAAAGGACGTATACAGAAGATGAATTCATTTGCTGTCCTATTTTAATTGGCTTAACTGATTTGAACATGGCATTGAAGACTAGTTTTTTTTTTTCTTTTAATGAAAAACACAAAAACAATGAAGTTAAGCCTTGAGACCTTGAAAATTTCTTACAGCCTGTAGGAACATCATCATCATGAAAAGCCTAACAACTAGAGACATGCTACACACATCACACTGAAGCAGCCTATGAATTTAAACAGACTCAATTGTTCTAAGATAACAGCAATCCCTACATTCTACTTAGCAGCATGTTTTGCTTTCACTACCAGTAGGCAATGTGAATTACACTACATTTCAAACATAGTAGTTATAATGCAGATTAAAATTGTAGTAACATAAATTAACAAATAATAAAGTGTAACAGTTCTTACTACATAAAAGGAAAACATTTTTATCTTTTTCATTGGTAGTAAAAAGTACGGTAAATTCTTTCTAGGAGGAAAATAGCTCCTTTGAGGTATAATCACAATCACACACATGAGGTATGTGTTCCAGGTATTAGACTGTATAAGCTTACACTGCTTACCTGTGCAGTACAGAGGACTGCACATAGTAAGGAAGTGTGGGAGCTACAGCCCAATGTCTGTATGTTACTCTTATAGTATCTTTGCCCCTGGCTGATTTATTTAAATTAATTAAAAATTAAAAAAAGTTTACTGTTTATGCTAACTTGAATTGAGTATTTTATTCTTTTGGGTTATTCATTCTTTCAATTAAAAAAACCTTTTTAAGTAGAAAAAAATACTCACAAAGTTGAACGTTTTAGGAGTCTTAACCTGCACAGCTATGCCCCCATGTAAATATGGGTCCAGTTCTGTAGTGTCACCAATGCTGAAGGAAAACGGTGATATCACTGCAGGAGAGAATAAACATTACACACAGCTATCTAAACCTGAAGAGGTCCATCACAAAGATATTAATATGAACTCCCTATTCATAACAGTAAAAGTCTAAAACATCTTTTTTCTTTGTAGGGAGTTGATATCTGCTGGTAGCTACACCAAGTATTTCTTTCAGTGTGAGCTTTGGGAGTTACAAATAATCGAGGAAAACGGAGAGTAGAGTAAGAAGTGAGAGGTACTGACAACAGAATATTAAAATATGTTACAAAACCTCTGCACCATGTTAATACTAATTTTATTGGTAAATGAATAAGTAAAAGGAGTAAATACATGCCTGAGAAATACATTCAAGTATACAAAGACAAGTCATTTTATCTGAAGAAACAGCAAAGGCTACAATATAGAGGACTTTCTGTGTAAGACAACATAAGGAAACTACTGGCATATAACAAACCCGTGATGGGTCGCTGACTACTGAGGAATATAGCAAAGATATGTAAAAAAACTTTTCACTGTCAATCTACTTTGTTATTGAACCATTTAATAATTAAAAACATAATTAAACAGTAAGTTCCACTAATCATCAATTATTACAATACTTATAAATAATTTATATACAATAAATTAAAATTAATAAATTAATAAATTAATAATACTTATAAATATATAAGTAAATACATAGTCATACATTAAACAGAAAAAAGAAAGCCAACACCAAGCTAGTTGGATATCTGGAAAGGGGAGGAGATCTAAGGTGAGACTCAATCTGAACCCTATTTAAATACATGTGTAGCCATAGCTATACTAATTGTATAGACACATATATGTACATACATTGTTTTAGAATAGACATGTTTTATTTATTTAACAGTTTCTTTCAAGAACAAAACTATCTTAAGACAGGAAGCACCACATACTTAGTGTTCGATTTAAGCACATTCACCCAAAAGTAGTGATTTTTGCTAAAAATGTGTTTTTTTAGGTAAAAGACTTCATTTGCTGCTGTCAGGCAACTTGCTATTATATAGGGAGCTCTAAGCATCTGACCTTATCACCAAACTCTAATACTAAATGGTTGCCAATGTAAAAAAATATGATCCTAACATATCAAGTCAATTAACTTTCTCCAAACAAATATAAATTCTTTAACATTATGATTTGAACTTCTATTTAAGGTAGATGTACTCAAACATCATTAAGAAGCTTTTGCATACCAAAACCCAGTCAGCAGGGTGAGCAATCAGCTAACAGAGTAGAAGAGAGTAATATGCCAACTGTATTTCAAAACTGCTAATATTGACATAAATAATTTCAACACCACAAAATAAATATATAAAGTTGCTATTCAATAAATAGGTCAATGAACTTAGTGTTTTAAAGAAAAAACTGGCAATACATATTCAGTTGCAAACTGTGTAACACTGCCTTTATATTTTAACACAACTACAAGTAAAATACAAACTATGTAGATTAATAATGACATGAATTAATAATGTCAAATAGGCCAGACATATCTGCTCATGATTATCTTTCCCCTTTAAAAATAGGTATTCTCTTAAAGCTGTGACTTTAGCATCCTCCACTCCTTGAACCATAATCTGTAAGTGCTCTAAACACAAGGCAGAGGGGGAGAAAGAGACTTGCCTGCTTAAACATTCAATTCAGGGAACACAACACAGATCTGACAATCATCTCCATTACTATTTCACTGCAGCTCGTTCACGTGAACTATCTCACATATTCTCCAAAACCTACACAACTTCTTACACTCCTAAGGAGGTTGCTCAAGCAGGAATCTTTGTTCACCTATAATTTTTATAACTGTCTTCTTACTTGTGTAAAGATTTGAAATTTCACCTTGTACTCTCTCCAAGTGTATTCTACACTTTACTTTCTTCCTTGTGATATCACCACTGTTCAGTACGTCCCCTCCTGAATATACTCAGAGATGTGAATCAAGTCAATCTGAGGTGAAGCATTCAAAACCCCGAATAAAGTGTCTGATTATAAGTAGGCTAAATAGGTAAAAGAATTAATGAAACATGTAAACTTACCAGTTATCTGTTGTACAGATCCATTTAAGCCTGTCATTCCATTAATTTCTCGAAATGTTAGGAAATGTCCTGTCTCAAGCTTGTGAGGATGATTTTCAAGGCAAGTGACAATACCTGGATTAGCCTAAAAATTAGAGTAGTCTATTGAACACCGAGTTTTTATATTTTGTTATTTTTTTTACAAATAATCACCTGTGAATATTCAAAATTAGCATTCCTATACTCTAAAATTTTCTTAAAATAATCATACTTGCGTTATATTTGAAATGAAAATTTCTTTTGGTTCTTCTCCTGTTGTATCTGAAACTTCAAATTCATCACCAAAATCACAAAACAACCTGGACCAAATTCCATGTACATCTGTACTAATAAACTGAAAAGATAAAAATAAATTTAATGTGAATGGAACAAAAAACAAAACAAAACTCAAACCACCTCATTATCTCACATCAGTTCATACTTCATTCAGAATTAAGTATATTCCCTGAAATGTAACATTGCTCATGTACAGAAGCAATCATTTATAAATCACTCTGGGCAATGAGAAATGTGGTATTTGGTGAGTGGGTTTCTGACACAATGAAATTAAAAATGCCTTTAATGTATCACCATTACATACTGTTGATATTTCATTAACAAAATCCTGGCTTGGTCATAAATTTTAAGTCCAAAATATAAGAAACAGTTATTTTGGTTTAACTGCCAAGGAATGAATAGTTATTTTACAGAAGCAGAAATGAGTGTACACTCACCAAAAGCATTAGTTAGTGGAAACTAGAAGAGGATGGTAAGCTGGGAGTAGTCTACAGAAAAAAGGCCACAGACGTCAAAGTGCAAACCAAGCCGAGAAAGGTACACATGAGGTTCTTAACGCAGTAAGAAATGCTTTATTAAAAATAAAGTTTATGATAATGGCAGTCTCCATCCCCAGATTCTGTAAAGAAATTGTGTTTTTGTACTTAAAGTTCTCTGTGTAGGTATTACAAATCTATCCAGCTCTAATGAAAAAAACAGTCACCTAATTTGCATAACAACAAATCAACTTAAAGTGTGTATCATTAGAAAGACTGCATATTCTTAGAAGGAAAATTCAAACGTTCTTCCTCATATAAGGAATCTAGGCAATAACATATGAATGTATGGAAATAAAAGTGACAGTGGGACAGTGTAATACATACAAAAGAGAATAGAAAAGAGTAAACATTAGGACATGAGAAAGGACTAACTGTGGGCAGTTATCAAAGACTAATGTTTCAGTGTGAACCGTCTTAGATGTTTTGCTCTTGGTGGAGAACACTCCAATGTCAACAGGTAAAAGCCAAAATGGAACTTTACAACTTTAGAATGACTGACTGTTCTGTATAGAAGAGTCAGAATGACTATTCTATGTACATTGAGATTTTCATACCCAGGTCTTCTTAATTTTGGTATGTGTGTGCATGCGTGCGTGTTTGTAAATATTTTTTGTTGTATCTTTTTGGTCAGGGTGTCACTACCTAGCTTGGAACTTGATGTGTAGCTGAGGCTGGCCTTGGAACGCACAGGTACCCACTTGCTTTGCTTCTGCCTCCTTAGTGCATCACTATGCCTAGGTATTTACAAGTCTTTAAAAATAAAATATTAAAAAAAAATCATCTTACTGTGACTATACACATAGAGCTCTTTATATAACTTAGTGAAAAGCTATAAATTGGAATATGATAAATATTCTTCCTTTGGTTAACTGCATGTTAATATTATAATTATTAAATTATACTATTACCTTAATTGGAGGGCAATGAGAATGGCAAAAGTTGTTGATCTTTTTTTGTAATGTCAGTTTTGTTTCTGTCAGTACCACACACTGTTAAGAATAAAGACCAGAAAGTATACAATAACTTTTATAAAATATACCTTTCTCAATAAGAAGCATATAAATTCAAATTCTACCAAAGAATCATAGTTCTCCTCACAAAAGTTACTAACCTATATTGAATTCTGTTCTAGGATTAATTATATATAGAAGTACAAAATGGCAAAACCAAAATAAAAAGAGAGAGAGAGCATATGTTCATATTAAATGGAGTCCTTTACTCTAAAGGACTCACACTGAGAAGCAAACCTTAATACCCATTGTTGTTTTGTCGTCTCCAGTGGGCTGGAGATTTACCACTGTCTACAATCACCAATCTCTCTAACAAAACAATACTTTCAGAGAAGCTTCAAGAGTGACAATTACAATTTTCAAGGATATTGGTCATAACACTAATTTCTGCATTCAACAGATTCACAAAATAAACCTTTGCTTTACAATAATATTAGTAAAACCACAATGGTATTTAAGATAGCAAATAATTTTCAGTGCTTAGTTTTTTATTAATACCATGATATAAGTATGTGTGAAAAGAAGACTTTAATATAATTAGTTTATACTGATAGAGGTCAGATAATTTCTTATAAGTCATTTGCCTATCAAACATCAAAACCAACAGATTCTCAGTTCTATGCTCTCCTTGGTACTTACTAGGCATACCAAAAATGTCCTGAGCAGTCTTCCTTTAACACCTGAGGCAAGAGGTAATATCTCCATCACGATAAATGACTGACTTACTGACGAACAGCAGGCTCTCTAGCTCAGTGTGTCCCTTTAAAGCCACCGTACCCAATACTCAAGGAGGCACCTACTGAGACATGTGCACTGCACTGGCTGGGAGAAGAGCAGAAGTGGTGGGAGTAAAGAGTGATGTAATATGATGCCCATGCTCTAAAGCTGACATTGTAGGCTACCATGTGAATCTCATACATCAGTAGGCTGCGTTACACACCAGTATATGCAACTACTACAGACTGATAATCTAGACTTTTACACTTTTCCCCACGCCTACATATGCTTTCGTGTGTAAAGACAGATGGACAGACACACACATACTCATAAGCCTAGTTTACATACACACTGATGGAAGGACATTTATGTTTGATTACATATGTTCAAGCTTAACAGTGCTGCGGTGAACACGGCATGCACCTCTATGGTAAGCTGATTTCATTTAGGCTGGTTCTAGAAGTATGATAGCTACACTGTACCAAGGGGGAAAATTCCTTTCTGGTATTCTTGCCAGCATGTCATCTTTTTTTTTTTTGATAATAGCTTTCTAGTTTGTATGGGTAAGATTTTTGTAGATTATTTTGTTATTTTTTATTTTATTACATAGTGGTCAGAGAGGACACACAGTATTCCTTTGAGACAGGGTCTCATGCAGTACAGGTAGCCTTGAACTTGGTGTGTTGTTAAAACAGACACGAATTTCTGATCCTCCTGCCTCCAGGTTTATAGTGGTAAGACTTTAGGTATGTCTCACATTTATTTGATTCTGACAATCAAACTCAAAAATTTTGTATATGTTACATAAGCAATTTAGTGAATAAACTACATTCCTAGTCCCCACTTCTGCAATTTTTGTGAATGTCTCAAGACTTATTTTTATGTCCTAATACATGGTACATTTTAAGGGCTAGTTCATGTGCTGAGGATGTATATTCTACAAACGCCGATCATTATATCAGCTATAGTACTTCAATGTTGCATTTTTGTGTGGGGGAGAATTGAGAAAGGGTATCATTACTGTGTTGAGCTGGTTGGCTTTGTACTCAGGAGTAACCCAGCATGTTTTTAAGCTATGGCAATCCTTCTTTCTTAGCCTCTCAAATCCTGGGACTATGTGTTGCCACAACCAGCTTGCTGTTTGTTTTTTGTAGAATTATGATATTGGAAGTCCTAACACTGTACTGGATCCTACTTCTCCTTTGGATCTAATGTTTGTTGTCAGATATTTATTGAACTGAAATGATTACTATTGTTTTAAATTTTTGTTTTTACATCTAGTCTGTGTAAGAAAACCCACTCCTGCTCACTTCTGGTTTACAGTTGCATGGAACCTCTTTTTGTGTGTACACACACATTGGCATGCAGAGAAGGACTGTGAGGATTTCTTTCCTACTGTAAAAGGAATGTCACATTATCCTGAATCTTGGTCTCTTCCTGGGCGAGGAGCTCACTATTTCTGCCAGGATGTTTGCTAGGCTAGCTCTAAAAATACACCTGTTATATTCCCACCTTAATGCTGGCAAAGCCATACTCTGCTTTTTATCTGAGTGCTAGGAATTTAAATCCAGGCCCTCATGCTTGCAGAGAAAGCAAACTCACAAACTATCTTCCCAGGCCTTGAGTACCCCTTTCCATTTTTCCACTTTCAGTCTCTGTGTGCTCACCACTAATGTGAGTTTCTGATAGACTGCTGAATCCTGTTTTAGATTCAGTCAACCTGCATAATCTTACTGGGGAATATAGACAACCTACACTTAAATTAATATAGATAATGTAAGAATTCCCATTTCTCCTATTTGTTTTGAGTATCGTTTGAGTTTGCCTTTCTTCATGGGAATGAAAAAAAATGCCATTCCATTCCGTCTTGTTAAAGGTTCTGTTGAACAGTCTGCGCTGGCTGCTAAATGAGTGCATCTTAAAATGTGACTTGTTCTTTTGTGTGGCCTGACTCTTCATTTTTCCTTCCTTTGTCTTCATTACAAATGGGTGTACTTTCACATATTCACAAAAGTAGTAGGTATGGTTCTTTTTCTTCTGGTGTGGACTCCCTTGAGCATCTTTTGGCAGGCTGGCCTGGTAGCCATCAATTCCTTCATTTTTTCCACCTTATCATAAAAATGTCTTTTTCATCTTGGAAGGGTATGTCTGGGTCTATATGAAGCTAGCTGAATTACTATCTTCTGAAATTGAATAGTATTTCATTTCCTCTTGCCATGCTTCTTAAGGTTTCTATTGAGTAATCTACTATAAGTCTAATGGAGAAACTACATATGCTTGTAAATGAGATTTGGTGCTTCACAGTTTTTATCAGTTTCTCAGGTTTTTTTTTTGTTTGTTTTTGTTTTTTTTAGGAAGGTAAGAGATGAGGAACTGAACTCTGAGCCTTGTACATGGCATTCGATTACTCTACAACTGAGCTTTGATGCCACCTGCCTAATGTTTTTGGCAATCTAACTACAATGACAGGGCCAGAATTTTATGTTGGCATGTTGACTTGAAGCCTTTTGGATCCCAACATTAGAGAGGCTCACAGGAATGGCTTCTTTGAGTAATTTTCTGTCTTTTCCTAGGTACCCAGAAGGGAAATGTTTGTTCACTGGGGTGCCGATGCTCTTCAAAACTCTTCTCACTCTTTCCTCTTATTTCAAAAGGCCTACTTCTAAGTCTCGATAGTCTCTCTCGCTTGATCTTGTTCTATCGTTAGAAACTTTGTCAACTATTCTGGTCTGGTTGTTTAGCTCTTTGTTCCTACTAATTTTTCCAAAATCTTTTTGTTGAATTTTTAAATTTCTTATGTATTGTTTTCTTTAACTGTCTTTATTTTTTTAATTGGATATTCTCTGTATTTATATTTCAAATGTTATCCCCTTTCTCTTTACTCCCATCCACCTTTCCCTTTAACTGTCTTTATTTCTTCAAATTTACTACATGTTCTTTATAACCCCAGCTTTCATTTGTCAGGTATTTCATCTATTAAGTTTTCTCTGGCAAACACTTCAAAGTACTTTTCTACTTCTGGAATTGACATTGTTTTTCTTGGGTTCCTATGTATGTTAAAATTTGTGTTTCTGATAGATCAATTTTATGGATTATCCTTTAGTGTCTTCTGTCAATATTTGTGAAACACAACAATATAACATATTAAGAATATTAATTATTTAAGGTCTAGTACTAGCTCCAGCACTTTTTAATCTAAAAATTTGTGTTCATCAGGTACCAGAAATTTTTTTGATATGTGCAGTGTGTGCATGTGAAAACTTTCTGAAATGTGTTTGTGTAAGTCAGGTGCTATCTGGTGTCTTCCTCTATCACTTTCCACTATAGTTTGAGACAGTCTCTCACTGGGCCTCAGATTAATCCACTAGCTAGGATGGCCATCTAGGAAACAGTGGGGATCAGCATGGGTGCTGGGGATCTGAAATCAGATCTTTTGCTTGTATAGCGAGTCATTTATCCACAGAGCCATCTCTTCTGCCTGACACTGACTTTTACTATTTCTAGAAATCTAATGTCATAAAGTAAACCTTTTCATATAAGGTAAATTTTTCTTTTAACTTTTTTACTCAAACTTTTCCTGATTTCTGTGTTCTAGACTGTAATTTACTCATATTTATTTTTCAACTCTCTAATGCTTATTAAAATCAACTAAGTATTAACTTTCAAAAGATACAACACGAACAAATATATGCATATTGTTAAAAACCATGTAAGTTTCAACTGAATTATTACTGCTAAATATTCTTCTTACATCACAAGTCTTTAGATCTCATTCTCAAATGGAGCACTTAATAGGTACTATTTTAACCTGATGTTTCTTGTTCTGCTCTTCAGTGTATTGGGATATACTAGTTATATCGCATTAATTTCTCTGGAAGGTATCAATAACATTTAATACGAAACACTAACCTGGTATTTTTCTAAGAAGGAGAGGTCTGTGGTTTCATCAAAAGGGACAGAGGATGAGGAGACCTGAACATATGGATTTAGTTCTGCAATACGATGGAGCACAGCTTCAGCCCTAGAAAAACATAATCTCTCATTTATTCAGTTTCAATGTTAGACACTTAACATAAGGACCCAACATATAAATTTTAATGAAAACTAAATAAACTGTAGGTAAACACAGACTTATGTGTGTATTCTAATTAATACAATCTTATTACACACTATCACATTCTTTAGTAAGCTTTACAATTTCACATATACCCCCTTGCTTCTAATCTCTAAGCTTTCAAAGTGTCTTAATGACAGTAACACTACAGATCTCCTTTACTCATGAGACTAGAAAGAGACTCAAGTGGGGGGAAGAAGAGTATAAAGGCAAAGGCAAGGAAGGCAACAGAAAAAGGTAATGGAATATATGTCATGAAGGAAGGAGGAAAAACAATATAAATGAAGGCAGAGAAAGAAAAGAGGCTAAAAAAGTCAACTGTGGGGCAAGGGAATAAAAGCAAACTATAATGCATATATGTAAAATATGTCACAATGAAACCCATAATTTTGCTAAATAATGTTTTAACTTCCTTTAATAATGTAAAATTCACTTCTAGATAACAGAATAATCACAGACTTGACAAAGAAAATAAATAAATGCCACTACTTATTTAAGTAAGGTGGTGTGAATTTACCTTGACAAAGTACACAGCTATGACTAAACTGAATTCTCTACACATAAAACATTTTTAAATCTAATAGTTAAAAAAAAATCTCATAACAATGTATCAAAATATCTTTACCTGTTTCTCTCATTAACAACATCATCTTCACACAAGAAGAAATTGGTCCCCAGATCCCACGCTTGGCATTTTTTTGTATCATGAATTGTCAGTGCCTTCAAAAAAATAAGAAAAGTACCAGTTAACTTCAGAACAGAACCAGGGTGCATAAAACCTCTAATATTATGCACAGTGTGGTGGGAACACTACGTATACGTGAGTAACAAAGAGAACTTAGTGGTGTAAAAATTGGAAAGGATGTATAATTACATCTGTATTTAGAAGACAGAACTATAAACACCTGAAGAATTTGAATAACTCAGCAAGAAGCTTTAAATCTTATGACATTAGCATGCTATAAAAATCAACATAAAAACATTCAGAAAAACTTTAAAAATTCTACACTCCAGATGATAAAGGTAATGGAAAAACTAGAAAAAAAATGTTACTTTTATCACATCAAAGAATAATTTACAAGAAATATGCTGTAATAATATATATTTTATTGCTTAAATATATGGAATGCTGAATATGAAACATCTTTCCCATCTACTAGAGTGGTATAGTCTAACGATCTGACAACATATTGCATTATGATGGTACTATGAGGTGCTCAGCCTCAACGGAAAGATATTTTGGTATAACCTCTAGCAATAAGACATATATTTCCTCTTGTACAGAGCAATCCTATTTGTAGGAATCTGTCCAAAAGACATTCTTAGAAAGATTCAAAAGCATTTACAGTCAAGATTAGTAAGTAGAATTCTACTAAAAACATTAGAAACAAAATGTGCATCATCATGGAAAAATTTAATGTGATATATCTACACAATTTTATTTTCAAGTAACTGTTTTTTAAAAAATGAAAAAACATTCATTACTATGCAGTAATCTGTTAAGCAAGCTGTTAAGCAATAAAAAGCAAGCACTTTAAGAAATACAGGAAGAAACATAAAGTTGAATAGAATATTTATGTATGCATGTATTTGCTTATATTTAAATACAATAGTGGATGATCTAGGGGAAAAGAGTACAGAAACCAGACTAACCTGAAAATATTTTTTATTTTATGCTTAATTTTGAATAGATAAATAAGTAGTAATAATTTAAAAATGATACTAAATGATACTTAGACTCCAACGTGAAATAATCTAAACTGTTTTTAACTAGTTGGTGTGATTAAATGGAGGAGTTATTGAATATGATTTCTTTTAAAGCTATCAGTCAAAAGTAAGGGATTTTAGAAAAGGACAAAAGATGAAAGACATAACTTTCAATAATTCATTAGTAATATTTAAATTGTATTCTGTAACCATGTCATATAAATTAAGTAGAATATAGTACAAGTGGACTGTCATTAAAAATCATGAATCTTACAGTAAAAGAATATACAAAAACAGTAAAACAAGTAATCATTCCTACATAGGAATCAGAAACCTATAAAACCTGAATACAGTTCAGTGCTTCCTGATAACTAATGTTTTACCTTTATACCTCAATAAGACTGAACATGACAAAGACTATGGGTGTTTTTCTAAGAATCCTCAGAAACTTAAAGACTCCAATAAAAAAGATAAACCAATTTTATCAAAATACTATTAAAAATAAAATATACAATGAATAGAAACATAACACAGTATATTTAAAGGCACAAGCTCAGTATGGTATATACATAATCAAAAGTTTGTTAGTCACAGCTGAGGGATGGTCAGAATGACTTTTAAAAGGTGGTAAAAATTCAGTATTTATCTTGCTTTTTGTACATGCAGTCTACATACTTCAATGAAATCAAGTAATCAATGAAGAGAAAATTTTCTCTAAAATGTTATTATTATTAATAAACAAGGAGGAAATGACAACTACAATTAATGAAGTAATGAATCAAAGCAATGATAATAGTTAAAGAAATAATGAAGAAGAAAAAATGGGATATTATCATTTGCTAAAAAAAAAAAAAAAAATCTCAATTTGACTCTGGCTATGACTACCTGTTTATTGAAAAATATAAGACATGAGTATATGCAATGATGTTTCCCCCATTCTTTCTATTTTCTTGGAGACAGGTCTCACTATGTAGCTACCAGGCTGGCCTGGGACTTACTAGGTACACTAGATTAGGACGTCAACCTGTCGGTCTTTCTCATTCTTGCCATCAAAATGAAAGAATTAGACATGTGCTGCTAAACATGTCAAAAATGACTACTTCTTTTTAGATTTATTTATTGTATGTGAGTACACTGTTGCTGTCTTCAGACACACCAGAAGAGGGCATCAGATCCTATTACAGATGGTTGTGAGCCACCATGTGGTTGCTGGGAATTGAACTCAGGACCTCTGGAAGAACAGTCAGTGCTCTTAACCGCTGAGCCATCTCTCTAATCCTACATTTTTTAATAAATAAATTTTGTTAGGGTGAAAAATAAACAGGAAAGAAAAACCTACAGATTAAAAGAAAAAAAATATGCAGTACACAAATTCTCCTTGGCTCCTGATTAGAACAAAATAAACTTTAAAAAAGATTTTTCAAGAAAACAAAGTTGAACTCTCAAGTGGGCATTTTGTGTTTATGCTAAGCAAGTTTCCAGGGCGGCACCAACACCCAATAGGCTTTTGGATTGCCCCCTCCTCTTGATTATGGGCTAGTGTCTCTCTCTCTTGTTTACTGCTTGATAAAGTCAGCTGTCAACTGGCAGCAGCTTGATGGAGACAGGCCTATAGCTAGAAACAAGTAACCTCTGGATCAAAGCCAGAAAGGAACTAAGGCCTGCAGTCCCAAAGGGAAATAAAGGTGGCACAACCAAATTGAGCTCTGCAAATAAATTATTTGACAAACTACACTCAAAATGACTTTAGCTCCTATAAATACTGTTTGCAGTCTTGTGAGAGATCGTAACAAAAGAACTGGCTAAAATCTTTGCCCATGCAGACCGGACATAACAAATGATGCTGTTAAAGTTTGGAGTAAATGACTTTATAGTAATAAAAAAAACCTAATATGACAATATTAAGAAATCAATACATTCTAAGGTATTAAAGTGGTACTAAATTGTGGTTATATTAAAGATATATACTAAAACTATTTAAGAATGATAAAACAGCTAAAGTTCTTACGAGAAGAACTTAGCACTTGCAGCCAGAAGGGACGGTGAAGTGAATACATAAAACATAGATGTACACTGAGTTGGTAAAGTGTTAGATGACTCTTTATAAATTAAAAAAAAAAACAGCATTAATGACTCAGTTATGTAAAATAAAAAATAAAACAAATTACATGATGACTGCAAATCTGTAAAAAACACAGTTCAGAACAAACTACTTTTCATACTGAGAGAATACACTCACCTTAATCCCTGCAAGAACAAGATTCTTTGCTGTGAAGGAAAAAGAAAAGAATAACTTAGCTTTCTAAATTCATACCAAACACAGATTCATGGAGTTTCACCGTACTTCAGAGTATCTATAACTTTTTTACTTGTTTAAGAAAGTTAGAAAAATACAGGTTAAAAAACAACTGAATTGATACAACTCTGCATAATCAAACTCATTCTCAGTGTTTTAGTGAAAATACTATGTAACCATAATAAAGTAAGAAGCATCATTTAGCCAGGTATGGTGGCACATGCCTTTAAATCCCAAGGAGGCAAAGAAAGATGGATTTTTTGAATTCAAGGCCAGTGTGGTATCCAGACAGCCAGGGTCACATGGTGAGACCCTGTCTAAACAAAACAAGACAAAACAAAACAAAATACAGATTAAAGGAATGACCATTGAATAGTTATTAAGGTCACCAAATAAGAAACACTGGCTTTGTTTTTGTGTAAGACCATACCTCGGCTACAAAATACTTTGTCAAAAAAATTTGAATAATATTTGGAAGCAAATTTCCTTTAAAGAAAATAAATTATAGAGAAAGGTCAGGTAACATATAAAGACAGGCCAATCAGACTCACACCCGATTTCTCAACAGAGACTATGAAAGCTAGAAGAGCCTGGACAGACATCATGCACTCCTTAAGAGAGCACAAGTGCCAGCCCAAGCTGCTATACCCAGCAAAACTATCAATCACCATCAATGGAGAGACAAAGATATTTCAAGACAAATCAAAATTCACACAATATCTGACCACAAACCCAGCACTACAACGAATTATAGGTGGAAAACCCAATACAAGGAGGAAAAATACAGCCTAGTAAAAACAAGAAAACTCCTAAACAAGAAAACTAAAAGAAGAAAAAAACACAGACACAACTCAACCCAAAAAAGCAAAAATGGCAGGAAACAGAAACAATTATTCCTTGATATCTATTAACATAAATGGTCTCAACTCCCCAATAAAGAGACATAGACTATCAGACTGGATACATAAACAAAATCCAGCCTTTTGCTGCATACAGGAAACTCATCTCAGAGACAGAGACAGACACTATCTCAGAGTAAAAGGGTGGGAAAAAAACTTCCAAGCAAACAGCTCCAAGAAGCAAGCTGGAGTGGCTATTCTAATATCGAATAAAGTAAATTTCCAACCAAAAGTTATCAAAAAAGATAAAGAAGGACACTTTTTACTCATTACCAGGGAAATCTGTCAGGAGGAACTCTCAATCCTTAACATATATGCTCCAAATAAAAAATCACCCACATTCATAAAAGAAACTCTACTAAAGCTCAAAAAATACATTTCACCCCACACAATAATAGTGGGAGACTTTAATACCCCACTCTCACCAATGGACAGATCAGGGAAACAGAAACTGAACAAGGACACTGCAAAACTAGCAGAGACTTTGAACCAACTAAAATTAATAGATATATACAGAACATACTATCCTAAAGTAAAAGAATACACCTTCTTCTAACCACCCCATGGCACCTTCTCAAAAATTGACCACATAATTGGACACAGAACGAGCCTTCATCGATATAAGAAGATTGAAATACTCCCATGCATCCTCTCAGATCACCATGGTCTACGGCTGGTCTTTAACAACAACAAAGACAACAAAATGCCCACATACACATGGAAACTAAACAACGCTCTGTTAAAGGATAGCAGGGTCAAAGAAGAAATAAAAAAAGAAATTAAGGACTTTCTAGAATTCAACGAAAACAATAACACAACATACCCAAACCTATGGGATGCAATGAAAGCAGTATTGAGAGGAAAACTCATAGCCCTAAGTGCTTCCAAAAAGAAACTGGAGAGAGCTCACATCAGCAACCTGACAGCACAGCTAAAAGCCCTAGAACAAAAGGAAGCAGATATACCCAAAAAGAGTAGGCGGCAAGAAACAATCAAAATTAGGGCAGAAATAGACCAAATAGAAACAAAAAGAACCATTGGAAAAAATTAACAAAACAAAGAGTTGGTTCTTTGAGAAAATCAACAAGATTGATAAACCCCTAGCCAGACTAACTAAAGGGCAAAGAGAGAGTATCCAAATAAACAAAATCAGAAAGGAAAGTGGTAACATAACAACTGAAACTAAGGAAATTCAAGAAATCATCAGATCCTACTACAAAAACTTATACTCCACAAAATTGGAAAATCTGGAGGAAATGGACGAATTCCTAGACAGATACAAGGTCCCAAAGTTTAACCAGGACCAAGTAAACCATCTAAATAACCCTATAACACCTAAAGAAATAGAAGAAGTCATCAAAAGCCTCCCAACCAAAAAAAGCCCAGGTCCAGACGGGTTCAGTGCAGAATTTTATCAGACATTTATTGGGGATATAACACCATTATTCGCCAAACTATTTCAAAAGATAGAATCAGATGGAATATTACCCAACTCATTTTTTGAGGCTACAATAACCCTCGTACCTAAGCCACACAAAGGCCCTACAAGGAAAGAGAAATTCAGACCAATCTCACTTATGCACATTGATGCAAAAATACTCAACAAAATCCTTGCAAACCGAATCCAAGAACACATCAAAACCATCATTCATCATGACCAAGTAGGCTTCATCCCTGGGATGCAGGGATGGTTTAACATAAGGAAATCCATCAATGTAATCCACCATATAAACAAACTTAAAGACCAAAATCACATGATCATCTCACTAGACGCTGAGAAAGCATTCGACAAAATCCAACACCCCTTCATGTTAAAAGTCCTGGAAAGAACAGGAATCCAAGGTCCATACTTAAACATAATAAAAGCAATATACAGAAAACCAACAGCCAACATCAAACTTAATGGCGAGAAACTTGAAGCAATCCCACTAAAATCAGGGACTCCACAAGGCTGCCCACTCTCCCCCTACCTATTCAACATAGTACTGGAAGTCCTGGCTGGAGCAATTAGACAGCAAAAGGAGATCAAGGGGATACAAATCGGAAAGGAAGAGATAAAAACATCACTCTTTGCCGATGACATGATAGTGTACTTGAGTGACCCCAAAAATTCCACCAGAGAACTCCTACAGCTGATAAACAAGTTCAGCAAAGTGGCCGGATACAAAATTAACTCAAACAAATCAGTAGCCTTCCTATACTCAAAGGACAAACGTGGAGAAAGAAATTAGGGAAAAGGTACCCTTCACAATCGTTACAAAAACTATGAAATACCTTGGTGTGACTCTAACTAAGGAAGTGAAGGACCTGTATGACAAGAACTTCAAACCTCTAAAGAAAGAAATTGAGGAGGATCTCAGAAAATGGAAAGATCTCCCATGCTCATGGATTGGAAAGATCAACATCTTAAAAATGGCCATCCTACCAAAAGCAATCTACAGATTCAATGCAATCCCCATCAAAATTCCAACCCAGTTCTTCATGGAATTGGAAAGATCAATGTGCAATTTCATATGGAATAACAAAAGACCTAGAATAGCGAAATCCATCCTCAACAACAAAAAAACATCTGCGGGAATCACTATCCCTGACCTCAAGCTATATTACAAGGCAATTGTGCTGAAAACTGCATGGTACCGGTACAGAAATAGGCAGGTGGATCAATGGAATAGAATAGAAGATCCAGAAATGAGCCCTCATGTATATGGTCACCTGATTTTTGACAAAGGAGCAGTAAACATTCAATGGAAAAAGGACAGCCTATTCAACAAATGGTGCTGGTCCAACTGGCACTCAACATGCAAAAGAATGAAAATAGACCCGTTCTTATCTTCTTGTACAAAGCTCAAGTGTATGTGGATTAAAGATCTCCACATTAAACCAGATACACTGAAACTATTAGATGAGAAAGTAGGGAAAACCTTAGAACACATAGGCACAGGAGAAAATTTCCTGAACAAAACACCAATGGCTCAAGCTCTAAGGTCAAAGATTAACAAATGGGACTTAATGAGATTGCAAAGTTTCTGTAAGGCTAAGGACATGGTCATGAAAACAAAACGGCAACCAACAGAATGGGAAAAGATTTTTACCAACACCACATCAGATAGAGGCCTAATATCCAAGGTGTACAAGGAACTCAAAAAGCTAGACACCAGAGAATCAAATAACCCTATTAAAAAATGGGGTACAGAGCTAAACAAATCATTTTCAGTTGAGGAACACCGAATGGCCGAGAAACATTCGATGAAGTGCTCGATATCCTTAGCCATCAGGGAAATGCAAATCAAAACAACCCTAAGATTCCACCTCACACCAGTCAGATTGGCCAAGATCCGAAACTCAGATGACAGCAGATGCTGGCGAGGCTGCGGAGAAAGAGGAACACTTCTCCACTGTTGGTGGGGTTGCAAGCTAATACAACCACTCTGGAAATCTGTCTGGCGATACCTCAGAAAATTGGATATAGTACTACCTGAAGACCCAGCTATTCCACTTCTGGGCATATACCCCAGAGACACTTTAATACACAACAAAGA
>NC_137969.1:140185699-140333206 GCF_963924665.1 Micromys minutus
CAATGACCACTGAGATGCAGAAAATCAATGATCTCCATGGCTAAGACACTTGAAAGGTTATCTGATTCCAAGTGGTCAGTCCTAAACATATGAATGAATGAGGAACAGTAAATAGACTTAGTGTGTGTATGAGTGTGTGCACATGCCTGTGTATGTGTGGGTGTACATGTGTTTGTATGTGTGCGTACGTGTGTGTATGTATATGTGTGTGAGTCTGTGTACAACAAAGCTAAAGAAGAGGTCTTGAATTTGACAGGGTGTTGAGGAGCACAGGAAGTTAGGAGAGGAAGTGGAGGTGGGTCAAAATTATATAAGTATAGTTTTCATGTATGAAATTCTCAAAAATTAAAATCTAAAAGAATCCAAGGCTAAACAAAAAAAAAAAAACCATCAAAAGAAATTTTATGTAAGAACCGGTTTTTCAATCACTTCTCTCTCTGTACTTTCCACATAATGAATGACCTCCTGCAACAGCACTTCAACATCACTAGGCAAGCCTGCATTTACCATCGCGTGCATGTTAGCAAACACAGTTCTACACGTCATCGTGCTGACACTGACGAAAGGTTTGATTTATGTTTTTCTTCCTGCCACCAAGTAATTGAAATCTGCACACTTATTCAATAAATGTGTAATAAATGTGTAATCTTATGGAGTGAGCAATAAATGGGACAGTTATACTTTTAAGTGACTCAGTGGAGGAAACATGATTAGCACACCAAGAAATAAATATTTAAGTGTGGTGGGTGAGGTACGTTTGATATGAAGAATGGGAAATAATCAAATGAATGATTGAGTCCTCTGATGAAGACTTTCTGAAGAAGGAATATATGAATGAGGCCTGGAAGATGAGTTCAAAATAAAGAGAACAGTATAGTTTTCTATACTATAAAGGGAATAACAATTGCAAAGGTCCAGGTAGGAAAAGACTGGCGTATTTGAGGGATTTGTGAATCAGGAGACAAAGGAGACATCATGTAAGTTACATTTTCCCAAATATCAGGTGTTCTTGGTGAGGACAAGAAATGCAGATCTCAAGAAAACAGTAAATTATCATCTGTTCTATTCTCAACTACAATATATCTGCCTTTCATAGCAGAAGACACAGTTGAATTTTATAAAAAACAACAAACAAATACACAAACAAAAAACCCACAAAACTTTGTTCCCCACGGGTAAGGCAAATGTCCTGAAGAACTTCTGCAAAGAAGGACCCATGCCAGTCCTTTGAAAGACTCAAGGTATCTGCAGACATCCAGGAATTAAACGAACTCTGGTATTTTCTGGACCTTCCTTTAGTTTCATAAAAGTCAGTTAGGATTTGAGGCCAGCCTGGTCATATCGAAAGATTCAGGACAGTCAAAGCCACACGAGACCATGTCTCACAACAACAACAACTACAACCAAAACAAAATGAAAATAAAAACTCAACCAATCAACCAAAATTCCAGTAAGGAACTGCAACGTGAGGGTGAAGCTTTCTTTGTCAGTGTAGCATGCAGGGAGCAGAGCAAGAGGCCTCTTTCTTGGGCCTTGGTGTGCAGAAGTGGAATGCTTTTGCTCTATGTTAAGATGGCAGGATTTAAGGACATCTCCCATTCAGGCTCATGGTGTTTCCTTGAATAAAAATTAAATGGCCAACAAAGAAAACCAAGACTGAAATGGAGGAACCCAGAGGCTAAAGTTGAACTCAGGAATCTGCTTTTGTATCTGCCTGCTTTTGTATCTTTCTGACAAGCTGACTCATTAATGCAGCTGCCTTTGCTTCTATAGATTCCTAAAGCCTCTCAGAATTCATACTGCATCCTTATATTTTGAGAAATTTTATATTTTTGGAACCCATGTTCTTAGAGTTTGTTTCTATAGCCTTATGGCCTGTCCTCAAGGTCCCAGGCTTTGCTGTTTTGGTGAGACAGCCATACCTTCACCTCTTGGACTTGTGCTGTCTGTGATTATTATGGAGTCATTAACGCTAACAAGGAGGGTATTCCTTAAAGGAGGAACCTAAAATATGTCCATTGTTATGCAAACATGCCTTATTCCCATCAATGCCATGGAGGCCACATTCCCTGGCCCTGTCCCAGAGACAAGGACCATGTCATTCTGTTCCTACCAAGGTCATGCCGGACCTGACATATGATGTCATTTTATCCCTCTTTTTCTCTATGTCCCTGTGTCCCTGTCTCTGTTGACCAGAGGAGGGTGTTAGAGCCTGGATCTGCCCGAAGTGGGTACTGGGAACTGAACCTGCATTCTCTGCAGAAACAAGTGTTTTTTCCCATTGAGCTATTCTCCAGCTTCTCTTGTAAGACTTGTATATTTTGTCTTTTTAGTCTTCATTTCTATGACTTCAAGCAGTCCTAGGCTACAGTGTAAGAGCTTGCCACAAAAATAATCAGGCCAAATCAAAGATAAATACCCACCCCATGTAAAAGAAAGAAAGAAATCAAATACTTAAATGTGCTAATTAAGACATTTTTAAGAAGTACAGTAGGAAGTTTGCGAAGCCCAAATGTTAATTGGGCTAAACCACTGAGCCATCTCCCCAGGGATACTGTATTTTTTTCCTCAAGAACTTCTCTGTTTTTAAATACCAAGTTTAAGTACAGTATTATTATGATATTTTTATGATTATTCTCCTATAAAAATTTCCCCATTCCTATCAGCTCACAAAATACAGATAATATTTTATCAGTCTTGCTGTGCTACAGTGGATTGCAAGATAATGTGCATTGAAGTGGGAAATTCTGTAGAAGTCACACAGAGGAGACCCTACCTAATCTGGTAGTTTGGCATTCTCAAAGTGAAGTGAAAGGTGGGGCTTTTATCTCTTTTATTTTATAGTAATTCCTGAGGATGCAGGTGTCCTGAGCATTCAGAATGAGTTTCTTAGAAATGTATTTTCCAGCTGTAAAAACGAATACCAATGTGCTCGCAATTTTTAATGTTGCCTTCTGTGACCGGTTAGCTTCATTAGTTCAACTTAACATAGAATCACTTGGGAAGAATTGTCTTAATGAGGCATTGTCTGTATTGAGTTGGCCTGAAGGAGCTAAAAGGCTTTCAATCTCATGGGAAGAACAACATCATCAACCAACCAAGGCACTGAGGTGAAGAGGGTGGCTGGGAGATGTAGATAATCCTCAAGCTGTTTCTTTTTTTGATGCTAATTCACTTCGCCAAGAAGGGCTGCCTAGTTGTATACTCATGAGGTGACTTCATCTGAACCTTTCCATTTTAATTAGTAAAATAGAGGTGAGAGCTTGTAATTGGGCAGTGTAAAGGAGGTGGAGAGAGGGTCAAGGATGGGGAGGGGGAGGGAGGACTGAGCGAGAGGTTCCAAGTTGGACCTCAGGAAAGATGAATTAGATCCAGGTAGGCTTTATTGGCCTTAAGTAGCTATGAACATTTAAGGATTTTATAGGTCTGATATCTCATATAGAAGGGCAGTTTGTATCTTTGTCAATTTGATGTAATCCTATTGTGTAGAGAGTTTGTGGATTGAGAGTTTGATATATAAACTTGTATGAAAAGCTGTCGGGTCCTAGAGTTGTGTTTGTGTTGGGATTTGGGGTAAAGAAATACCCCAGGACAGAGGCAGTAAACAGGTGGAGCAAACTGCCAAGGGAAGGGTGTAGTGTGGAATGAGTGAGACAGTGGTGGCTCAGACCGAGTGACAGAGTCTGTGAACATGGCTCCGTACTAGAAGCCAACCCACAGAGTGAGACTGATAAAGAGATAAGCCAATCCTATTTATTAATACTTACTGCAACAGGGAGAGGGAGCACCTTCATGGAAACAAGTTTAGGGGAGGAGGGAGAGAAGTTGGGGAAAAGGGTATAACATTTGAAATGTAAATACAGAGAATATCCAATAAAATTGAAAAAAAATGATAAAAATGAGGCATATCTCTAAAGGGGCATATACTCCTGACATGTTCTGGGTAGCTTGGAGAAAATGTTATTTGATGAATGCCCTGATTGTTTGGCTAACTAATATGTGCCTAACTCTTGGATACTGCATTAAATGATTTAATGTATAAGGTTGGCTGACTGTTTTATATGAATGTTTTGACCACCTATAAATCCATAGCATTTATGTAAAGAAAATAATACTGCATTTTATTAAAGACATTGGGTTATTTACCTGGTCACAATTACTTCTTATAATTTTGTAATATTTTGGTGGTCTCTAAATAGGGACTCCTACCCCATCACAATGTTTGACTTTGGACAACTTAATCTCTAAGTGTCTCATTTTCTTTATATAATATGGGGACATTCTGAGGATTAAATATTGATAAATAAGTACTTATACTGAAAACTAACACATCTAATTATATTACTAAGATGTTGTTCCATTGTTAATTGTTCTTAGAACTTTTTTCACTCAGATACTGAACTTGGATATTATACATGCTGAGGAGCTTAAATAATATAGGAAGGCCCAGATATTTTTGAACTGTCCGTTAGAAAATCGTATAAAATATGAACTGTGAGAATTTTTTCTATCAAGACCTTCCTCTATAGTTTACAGCATAGCAGTATATCTCCTTAATATACAAGTTCAGCAAAGCAGCTGGATACAAAATTAACTCAAACAAATCAGTAGCCTTCCTATATTCAAAGGACAAACATGTGGAGAAAGAAATTAGGGAAATGATACCCTTCACAATAGTCACAAAAAATATGAAATACCTTGGTGTGACTCTAACTAAGCAAGTGAAGGACCTGTATGACAAGAACTTCAAACCTTTAAAGAAAAAAATCAAAGAAGATCTCAGAAACTGGAAAGATCTCCCATGCTCATTAATTGAAAGGATCAACATTTTTAAAATGGCCATCTTACCAAAAGCAATCTACAGAGTCAATGCAATCCCCATCAAAATTCCAACCCAGTTCTTCATTGAGTTGGAAAGAGCAATGTGCAATTTCATCTGGAATAACAAAAGACCTAGAATAGTGAAATCCATCCTCAGCAACAAGAAAACATTTTCGGGAATCAATCTTCCTGACCTCAAGCTATATTACAAGGCAATTGTGTTGAAAACTGTATGGTACTGGTACAGAAATAGGCACATGGATCAATGGAATAGAATAGAAGATCCAGAAATGAGCCCTCACGTATATGGTCACCTGATTTTCGACAAAGGAGCTGTAAATATGCAATGGAAAAAGGACAGCCTATTCAACAAATGGTGTTGGTCCAACTGGCACTCAGCATACAGAAGAATGAAAATAGACCCTTTCTTATCTCCTTGTACAAAGCTCAAATGCAAGTGGATCAAAGATCTCCACATTAAATCAGGTACACTGAAAGTATTAGATGAGAAAGTAGGGAAAACTTTAGAACTCATAGGCACAGGAGAAAATTTCGTTAACAGAACACCAATAGCTCAAGCTCTATGGTCAAAGATTGACAAATGGGACTTAATGAGATTGCAAAGTTTCTGTAAGGCTAAAGACACTGTCAAGAAAATAAAACGGCAGCCAACAGAGTGGTAAAAGATATTTACCAACCCCACATCTGATAGAGGTCTAATATCCAAGGTATACAAAGAACTCAAAAAGTGAGAAACCAGAGAATCAAATAACCCTATTAAAAATGGGACACAGACTTCAACAAAAAGTTCTCAATGGAGGAATATCGAATGGCTGAGAAACATCTAAGGAAGTGCTCAACATCCTTAGCTATCAGAGAAATGTAAATCAAAACAATCCTGAGATTCCACCTCACACCAGTCAGATTGGCCAAGATCCAAAACTCAGATGACTACAGATGCTGGTGAGGATGTGGAGAAAGAGAAACACTTCTCCACTGTTGGTGGGGTTGTAAACTGATACAACCACTCTGGAAATCAGTCTGGCGGTTCATCACAAAAATGGACATAGTACTACCTGAAGACCCAGTTATTCCACTTCTGGGCATTTACCCCAGAGACGCTCCAACTTACAACAAAGATACATGTACCACAATGTTCATTGCAGCTCTATTTATAATAGTCAGAAGCTGGAAAGAACCCAGATGTCCTTCAGTAGATGAATGGATACAAAAATTGTGGTACATTTACACAATGGATTACTACTCAGCTATCAGAAATAATGGCTTAACAAAAGTGTTAAGAAAATGGTTGCATCTAGAGAATATCATCCTGAGTGAGATAACCCAGTCACAAAAGAACAGACATAATATGCAGTCACTGATAATGGGATACTAACCCCAGAAAGCTCTGAACACCCTATAAACAACTCACAGACTGTGGGAAGTTCAAGAAAAAAAAATATTTTAATTAAAATAGAACTGTATCACATCCCCCTTCCCTCCCAGTTTCTCTCCTATCCCCTCAAATTAATAACCTCTTTCCTATATTATTGTTAATATATACATATGTGTATGTATATGTACTCACAAATACTTAATTACAACCTTAAAAATGTATTCGTATACTTTTATGCAAAAATGCTTAAAAATTAGTACATTTATCTTTATTTTTTAAAATAAAGTTTTTCAAAAAAAAAAAAAACAAAAAACCAAAAAAACAAAAAAACATGTGTCAGCCCAAGCTGCTATATCCAGCAAAACTCTGAATCACAATAGATGGAGAGACCAAGATATTCAAGAACAAAACTAAATTTACAAAATATCTGACCACAAACCCAGGACTACAATGAATTATAGGTGGAAAATCCAATACAAGTATGGAAACTACATCTTAGTAAAAACAATAAAATACCTAAGCAAGAAAACAAAGAGAAGGACACCTAGGCACAATTCTACCTCTAAAAGCAAAAACAGCAGGAAACAGCAACCATTATTCCTTAATATCTGTTAACATAAATGGACTCAATTCCCCAATAAAAAGACATAGGCTATCAGACTGGATACATAAACAAAATCCAGCATATTGCTGCATACAGGAAACTCATCTCAGAGACAAAGACAGATACTATCTCAGAGTAAAAGGTTGGGAAAAAAACCTTCCAAGCAAAGGGCCCCAAGAAGCAAGCTGGAGTGGCCATTCTAATATTGAATAAAGTAGATTTTTGACCAAAAGTTATCAAAAAAGATAAGGAAGCACACTTTTTACTCACTACAGGGAAAATCTGTCAGACGGAACTCTCAATACTTAACCTTTATGCTCCACATACAAGAGCACCCATATTCATAAAATAAACCCTACTAAAGCTCAAAAAATACATTGTACTACACACAATAATAGTGGGAGACCTCAACACCCCCTTTCGTCAATGGACAGATCATGAAGATAGAAACTTAACAAGGACACAGTGAAACTAGCAGAGGTTTTGAACCAAATGGAATTAATAGACATCTACAGAACATTTCATCCTAAAACAAAAGAATACACTTTTTTCTCAGCACGTCACAGCACCTTCTCCAAAACTGACCATATAATCGTTCACAAAACAAGCCTCAAAAGATATAAGAGGATTGAACTACTCCCATGCAACCTATCAGATCACCATGGTGTAAGGCTGGTCTTTAATAACAACAAAGACAACGAAAAGCCCATATACACATGGAAACTAAACATTGCTCTACTAAACGATAGCAGGGTCAAAGAAGAAATAAAGAAAGAAATTAAGGATTTTCTAAAATTCAATGAAACTGAAAACACGACATACCCAAACATATGGGATGCAATGAAAGCAGTACTGAGAGGAAAACTCATAGCTCTAAATGCTTCCAAAAAGAAACTGGAGAGAGAATACACTAGAAACTTGACAGCACATTTGAAAGCTCTAGAACAAAAGGAAGCAGATACACCCAAGAGGAGTAGATGGCAAGAAATAATCAAACTCAGAGCAAAAATTGACCAAATAGAAACAAAAAGAACCATTGAAAGAATCAACAAAACCAAGAGCTGGTTCTTTGAGAAAATTAACAAGATTGATAAACCCTTTGCCAGACCAAATTGATGGCAATGAGAGAGTATCCAAATTAACAAAATTAGAAAGGAAAGTGGAGACATAACAACTGAAACTGATAAAATTCAAGAAATCATCAGATCCTACTACAAAAGCCTATACTCAACAAAGCTGGAAAATCTGGAGGAAATGGATGAATTCCTAGACAGATACCAGATACTAAAGTTAGACCAGGACCAGGTAAATCATCTATATAATCGCATAACACCTAAAGGAATAGAAGCAGTCATTAAAAGCCTCTCAACCAAAAAAAGCACAGGACCAGCTGGGTTCAGTGCATAATTCTATCAGACATTTATTGATGACTTAATACTAATACTCTTCAAACTATTCCACAAAATACAGTCAGATGGAATACTACCTAACTCATTTTTCAAGGCCTCAGTAACCCTTGTTCCCAAACCACAGAAAGACCCTACAAGGAAAGAGAACTTCAGACCAATCTTCCTTATGAACATTGATGCAAAAATACTCAACAAAATCCTTGCAAATATTGACAAATGGAACCTAATGAGGTTGCAAATTTCCTGGAAGGCTACGGACACTGTCAAGAAAACAAAACGATAGCTAACAGATTGGGAAAAAATCTTTACCAACTCCACATCTTATAAAGGCCTAATATCCAAGGTATACAAAGAATTCAAGATGTTCGATGGCAGAGAATAAAACAACCTTATTAAAAAATGGGGTACAGAGCTAAACAAAATTTCTCAATTGAGGAATATTGAATGGCTGAGACTCATCTAAGGAAGTGCTTGACATCCTTAGTCACAAGGGAAATGCAAATCAAAACAATCCTGAGATTCCACCTCACACCAACCAGAGTGGGTAAGATCAAAAATGCAGATGACTGCAGATGCTGGAGAGGATGTGGAGAAAGAGGAACACTCTTCCACTGTTGGTGGGGTTGTAAACTGGTACAATCACTCTGGAAATCATTTTGGCCATTCCTCAGAAAACTGGACATAGTACTACCTGAAGACCCAGTTATTCCACTTCTGGACATATACCCCAGAGAAGCTCCAACATACAACAAAGACACAGCATCACAATGTTCATAGCAGCCCTATTTATAATAGCCAGAAGCTGGAAAGAACCCAGATGTCTCTCAGTAGATGAATGGATACAAAAATTGTGGTATATTTACACAATGATGTACTACTCAGCCACCAGAAACAATGACTTTATGAAATTCTTAAGAAATTGGATGCATCTAGAGAATATCATCCTGAGTGATGTAACCCAGTCACAAAAGAACAGACATAATATGCAGTCACTGACTATTGGATACTAACCACAGAAAGCTGTGAACATTCCAGAAACAACTCACAGACTGTGTGAAGTTCAAGAAAAAACAAATTCCAAAAAAAAAAAAAAAAAAACAAAAAAAAAGAAAAGAAAGAAAATGAAAAACCATTATGCTTAATTTTTACACACCAAGAAAACTTTGACTATTTCCAGGTTACATCTTGTTTTACATGTACTTTTTGCTCATTGTAAGTAGTAAGAATTTAATGCATACTATCAAACCTTAAAAAAATAAGAACTGACAAAAATGTATTCATAAACTTTTATTCAAAAATGCTTTTAAAATCTGTACATTTATCTTTGTTTTCTAAAATAAAGTTGTTCAATTAAAAAAAGGAAGTTTGAGAGCCACTGTTCTAGAGTAAGCAGGGGCTAATTCATTTAAGGGAATTTGTCTGAATTTAGAGCTTTTCTTGGGATAGCTTTTCAGAAAGTCAGTGGATGCTGTAGGAGTCAGCATGACTTAAGGCTTGTTCTATAAGATGAAGACCATACCTCGCACCATCGTTAGACCCAGAACCTCTGAGTAGACAGATCATAAATCCCAGGGGAGGACCTCCTACCACTATGCTGCTAAGAGCGTATGATAGTAAAGCAACTCTTAATAACTTGTCATTATACCCATAGACTAAGCCTATCTGTTTGAAAGACTGACAAATAATAGGACTTTGGTCTATGTCACAGTTCATCTTCTGTAATGTCTGCATTACCTTATTATGCTGGCATTTGTGATCTAATGTCTATGTAAGGAAGCTGATGTGAGGTGAAGAGAAATTGCAGAGCTAGAGTCAGAGAGCTAGTAAGTAGAGCAGCAATGCTGGGATTGGCTAAGTCCCTTGAGTCTATTTTTTTTGCTTTTTTATTTTATTAATTCTTCATTAATAGTATTCACTGTATAAAATAATTGGATTTTTTTATATTTCCATATATATGTATATGTATATATATACGTTTATTTTTCTCTCTATTCCCTATTCTGTTTCTTATCCTCTTCCTACCCATTCATCAGTATCCTGCCTTTTCCCAAATAGACTCATTTTTTTTACTCTCCTACAGATATTTCCTTAAAGTGTAGGTTCCACATATGAATGAAAAGAAGCAGTATTTATCTTTCTGAGCCAGAATTATTTCATGAAATCTTTTATTCTCTCTCGCTGTATTATATTATTTGGTTTCCCTTTTGTCATAGAACTAAAGGTTCAGTTTTCTGCCTCCGTTTTCCAATTCTTTCTATAATGATAAAAACACAGCAGGACTTTCAGGGGCTTTAACTTATTTAAAACTTGTACATAGTGGGATGCTTTGGAAGGTTCTAAGTTGTTAATCCAAGAATGAAGCCTCCAAAGTCTTAGCCAGAGATTCTAAGAGCAATGGCAGATGAATGATGCCATCCAGCAGATCAGCGATGGCCTCTGGCTGATCCATGATGCCATCTGGCAGACCAATGATGTCATCTGGCAGACCAATGATGTCATCTGGCAGACCAATGATGTTATCTGGCTGATCCATGATGTCATCTGGCTAATCCATGATGTCATCGAGCAGACCAATGATGTCATCTGGCAGACAGATGACTTCATTCCTGCCCCTGACAATATGGTTAATGATATTACTCAAATTCGTTATAGTCGTTTCTGTGATAACAGAAGCTTCTGGCTAAGCACACTCAAGACTGTTGGTGGAACCTTTAACCAGGTGAACCTGAATGTGAAGCTGATTCCTAAGCAGATGTTTTGCAACCTTTTCTCAACCATGAGGGCCCCAAAGTGATCTTTCTTTGGGTCACACTGTCTTCCAGCCTGGCATGGTGTCTTCCTCATGGGACGAGTTGATTTTTGGATGAGAGGGAGCATAGCTTTAGTTTTGTGCATCTCAGAGTTCAAATATACATTATTCATGTAACTGATGAATTCATTGAAAATATCAGCTTGTTTACAGGTCATTTTTCTTAGCATTTCTTAAAATGTGTCTCTTCTTACACTTTCCTGTTCACATTTATAGAAGACTGCCTAAAATGGCTGACTCCTATAATCTAGAAATAAGGTACTGGTTAGAAACTGTTCTGAACTGGGAAGCTGACTGTTAGAGTCTTAAAACTTTTAGAAATGCACAGAAATAAAAAGCTTTCCACTTACCAAAGACACTATCTTTTTATTTAGGTCCATGTATTCCTGAGAATACGGCTTTGCAAATTTGCTGTCATAGTTAATGTTGTTAACCTTAAAGCTGACATGGTAGTAGAAAGGCGCTTTTCCTGAGGAAAGAAAAGGAAAATAGTTTTCCCACTATACACAACCACATGCTCAGAAAATGTCAGGTTACATTGTATCTCCAAGTCTTGCCCAGCAGATGTGGAAAGCGCTCAGGTGGAGGGATGTTAAATTATAACCTTCCACCAAAAATATATTCAAGGTATTTTAATGTGCCACTTTTCAAGTTCGGGCAATATGTTATAAAACAAAATTACATTAAACTATAGTAATTATCTTGGTCTTTGTGATTGCTATCCATTACATTTTAAAAAATCGGTCAAATCATAGGACTTTTTACTCACAGAGTGCCTAAGGAATTAAAATGTGCAATGGGGAAGATAAGAGGAGGCCTGTCCCGAGAGCCCTGCACAGTAAGTAAACTGAACAAAGAAATGAAGTGTGTGACGTTAGACAAGAGACAGGCCAGGAGTGAGGCTGGCCAGAGCCACTCAAGGTCCTCTAACAGAAAAGCAAAAACCCCTCTTCTTAAATGTTGAGCTTTACTTGTGTGGCTCCAGTCTGTATACTAAAGGGAAGAGTCCAGAGGGAGGGAGAGGGAGGAAGAGAGCTAAAAACAGGTTTATAAAAAGTGAAAAAAGCAAAAACATTTTGCAGTGTTTTGAGAAAATTCTTTATGCCAGTGTTTGCAATGGATCATTTTGAGTAGTCTGCGATGCCTTTAACAATAACTGAAGAGATACAAAGTAAAATAAAATAGTACTCTGTCTATGGTGTGTGTGCCTTTGTGTGTGTCTGTGTGTGAGTATGTGTGCCTGTGTATGTATGTGTGAGTGTGTGTGCCTCTGTGTGTGTGTGTGTGTGTGTGAGTGTATGTGCCTGTGTGTGTGTGAGTGTGTGTGTTTGCCTGTGTGTGTGTGCATGTGTGAGTGTGTGTGTTTGCATGTGTGTGTGAGTGTGCATGTGTGAGTGTGTGTGTGTGAGTATGTGTGTGTGTGAGTGTGTGCCTTTGCCTGTGTGTATGTGAGTGTGTGTGAGTATGTGTGTGTTTGCCTGTGTGTGTGTGAGTGTGTGGGTGTGTGTGTGTTTGTCTGTGTGTGTGAGTGTGTGTGTAGTGAGATGATCATGTGTTTTTTCTTCTTTGAGTTTGTATATGGTGAATTACGTTGTTGGATTTTCATATATTGAACTATCCCTGCATTCCTGGGATAAAGCTTATGATCATGGTGGATGATTGTTTTGATGTGTTTTTCATATATCTTTCTCCCTCCTTCCTGAGTCACTGTAAATTGAACTTAGAGACTGATGTACCCTAAGCAAGCGTTCTGTCACTGAGCTGCATCCCCAGTTTCATAGCAGTGCTCAAAAAATCTAAGTGATTCTGTGTTGGGGAAAAATTCATTGATTTAAAACAGGGATTTCAAAGATGATTTTCAGGACCAAATCTAGCCCAGTTTTATATATTCTATAAATGTATAATAGCTTTTGAATTTAGAATGAAAAAAGGTAAAAATAAAAGTCTAATAGAATTCTGCAGTAAACCTCATCTAGTCCTAGGCTTTTTTTTTTTTTTTTTTGGTTGGGAGGCTTTAATGACTGCTTCTTTTCCTTCAGGTGTTATGGGACTGTTTAGATGGTTTATCTGATCCTGATTAAACTTTAGTACCTGGCATCTGTATAGAAATTTGTCCATTTACTTTAGATTTTTTCAGTTTTATTGAATATAGGCTTTTGTAGTAGGATCTGATTATTTCTTGAATTTTCTGAGTTTATGTTGTTATGTCTCCCCTTTGATTTCTGATTTTGTTAATTTGGATACTCTCTCTGTGCCCTATAGTTAGTCTGGCTAAGGATTTATTGATCTTACTGATTTTTTTCAAAGAACCAGGTCCTGGTTTTGTTGATTTTTTGTATGGTTCTTTCTGTTTATACTTGGTTGATTTCTGCTCTGAGTTTGATTATTTCCTGCTGTCTACTCCTCTTGGGTGTATCTGCTTCTTTTTGTTCTAGAGCTGTGCTGTCACACTGCTCTTTCCAGTTTCTTTTTGGAGGCACTGAGAGCTATGAGTTTTCCTCTTAGTACTGCTCTCATTGTATCCATAGGTTTGAGTATGTTGTGCTTTCATTTTCGTTAAATCTAAAAAGTCCTTAATTTCTTCCTTCATTTCTTCCTTGATCATGTTATCATTGAGAAGAGCACTGTTCAGCTTCCATGTGTTTATGGGCTTTTTGTTGTCTTTGTTGTTATTAAAGACCAGCCTTAATCCATGGTGATCTGATAGGATGCATGAGAGTATTTCAATTTTCTTATGTCTATTGAGGCTTGTTTTGTGACTGACTACATAGTCAATTTTGGAGAAGGTGCTGTGAGGTGCTCAGAAGAATGTATATTCTTTTGTTTTAGGATGAAATGTCCTATAGATGTCTGTTAAATCCAATTGGTTCATAGCCTATGCTGATTTTTCTGTGTCTCTGTTCAGTTTCTGCTTCCATGATCTGTCAATTGATGAGAGTGGGGTGTTGAAGTCTGCCACCATTATTGTGTGTAGTGCAATACATGGTTTGAACTTTAGTAAGATTTCTTTTATGAATGTGGGTAACCTTGTATTTGGAGCATAGATGTTCAAGACTGAGAGTTCATCTTGATAGATTTTTTTTCTGTGGTGAATAAAAAGTGTCCTTCCTTATCCTTTTTGATAACTTTTTGTTGAAAATCTATTTTATTCGATGTTAGAATAGCTACTCCATCTTGTTTCCTGGACCATTTACTTGGAAGTTTTTTTCCCAGCTTTTTACTCTGAGGTAGTGCCTATCTTTATCTCTGAGATGAGTTTTCTGTATGCAGAAAAATGCTGGATCCTAAGACCAATACTCTCCAAACTATTCCACAAAATATAAACAGAAGCAACACTACCCAACTTGTTCTTTGAAGCCACAATAATGCTCAGACCTAAACTACGTAAAGAAAGTACAAAGAAAGAGAACTTCAGACCAATTTCACTCATGAACATTTATGCAAAAATACTCAATAAAATTCTTGCAAACCGATTCCAAAAACATACCAAAACAACCATCCACCACAATCAGTAGGCTTTATCCCAGGAATGCAGGGATAGTTCAACATACCGAAATCCATCAAAGTAATTCATCCATACAAACAAATTCAAAGAACACATGATCATCTCACTACATGCTGAGAAAGCATTTAACAAAGTTCAACAACCCTTTATGATAAAAAGGAAAAATCAGGAATCCAAGGCCCATACCTAAATATAGTAAAAGCAATATACAGAAAACCAGTAGCCAGCATAAAAGTAAATGGAGAGAAACTTGAAGCAATCCCATTAAAATCAGGGACTAGACAAGGCTGCATACGGTTCCCCTACCTATTCAATATAGTATTGGAAATCCTGGCCAGAGCAATTAGACAACAAAAAGAAAGTCAAAGGGATACAAATCATAAAAGGAAGAAGTCAAAATATCACTATTTGCAGATGACAAGATAGTATACTTAAATGACCCCAAAAATTCCACCAGAGTACTTTTACAGATGATAAACAACTTCAGCAAAGTGGATGGATATAAAATTAACTCAAACAAACCACCTTCTTCTACTCAAAGGATAAATAGACTGAGAAAGAAATTAGAGAATTGATACCCTTCACAATAGTCACAAAGACAATAAAATACCTTGGGGTTGACCCTAACCAAGCAAGTGAAGGATCTGTATGACAAGAACTTCAGGACTCTGAAGAAAGAAATTTAAGAAAATCTCAGAAGATGGAAACATCTCCTATGCTCAAGATTGGAAGGATTAACATTGTAAAAATGGCCATCTTACCAAAAGGAATCTACAGATTCAATGCAATCTTCATCAAAATTAAAACTCAATTCTTCATAGTGTTCATCTGGAATCACAAAAAAACCTAGAATAGTGAAATCTATTCTCAACAATAAAAAACTTCTGGGGGAATCACCATCCCTGATTTTAAGCTATATTACAAAGCAATTGTGATAAAAATTGCATGGTATTGGCACAAAGATAGGCAGGTAGATCAATGAAACAGAATTGAAGACCCAGAAATGAACCTACACATCTATGGTCACTCAATCTTTGAAAAAGGAGGTTAAAAACATTCAATGGAAAAGGACAGCCTCTTCAACAAATGGTGTTGGTTCAACTGGCAGTCAGCATGCAGAAGAATGCAAATTGACCCTTTCTTATATCCTTGTACAAAGCTCAAGTTCAAGTGGATCAAAGACTTCCACATAAAACCAGGAACACTGAAATTATTAGAGGAGAAAGTGAGGAAGAGCTTAGAACACATAGGCACAAGGGAAAATTTCCTTTACGGAACACCAACGGCTTATGCTCTAAGAATTGACAAATGGGACCTCATGATGTTGCAAAGCTTCTGTAAGGATAAGGACACTGTCAAGAAGATAAAAGGGCAGCCTACAGATTGGGAAAAAATCTTTACCAACCCTACATCTGATAGAGGGCTATTATCCAATATATACAAAAAACTCAAGAAGTTAGACTCTAGAGAATCAAATAATCCTATTAAAATGGGGTACAGAGATAAATAAAGAATTCTCAACTGAGGAATATTAAATGGCTGAGATACATCTAAAGACATGCTCAGATTCCTATTCATCAGGGAAATGCAAATCAAAAATAACCCTGAGATTCCACCTCACACCAATCAGAATGGCTAAGATCAAAAACTCAGATGACAGAAAATACTTGTGAGGATGAGAGAAAGAAGAACATTCCTTTACTGTTGTTGGAGTTGTAAGCTGGTACAACTACTCTGAAAATTTCTCTGGCCGTTCCTCAGAAAATTGGAATAGTACTACCTGAAAACCCAGCTATTCCACTCCTGAGCATATACCCCAAAGATGCTCCAACATCTAACAAGGACACATGCTCCACCATGTTTATAGCAGCCTTATTTACAACAGCTAAACCTGTAAAGAACCCAGATGTCCTTCAACAGAGAAATAGATACAGAAAGTGTGGTACATTTACAGAATGGAGTAATTGTATAACAATCATCAGCTATTAGAAACAATGACTTCATGAAATTGGTAGGCAAATGGATGGAACTAGAGACTATCATTCTGAGTGAGGTAACCCAGTCACAAAAGAACAAACATGGTATGCACTCACTGACAAGCAGATACTAACCCTAGAAAGCTCTGAATACCCAAGAAATTATTCACAGACCTTATGAAGCTCAAAAAGAAGGAAAACCAAAATGGTGATGCCTCAGTCCTTCTTAGAAGGGAGAACAAAACTCTTATGGGAGGAAATACAAGTTCAAATAGAGGAACAGGGATTGAAGAAAAGATCACTCAGAAGCCGCCTCTACTTGGGATCCACTACATATGCAGCCACCAAATCCAAGCACTATAGATGACCCTAAGAAGTACTTACTGGCAGGAACCAGAAAAAGATACCTCTTCAGGGACTATGTCAGAGCCATATAGATATAGCTGAGCATACCTAGGGACTGAACCCGAGGTCCCCAATGAAGGTGCTGAAGAAAGAACTGAAGGATCTGAAAGGGGTTGCAACCTCATGGGAAGAACAATATTATCAACCAACCTAACTCTCCAAAACTTATCTGAACTAAAACACCAACCTTTGAGCACTCATTGAGAGACCTATTGATTCAGTTGCATATGCAGTGGAGAATAGCAGTGTCTGGCATCAATGTGAGAAGAGGTTTTTGTTCCAGGGAGGGCATGTTTGCCCTGTATAGGGAATGCCAAGGCAATGGGGTGGAGATGGTGATCAGGAGGCAGTGTATCTTTGTGAAGGCAAATGGAGGGGGTTGGGGAATAAATATAGAGTATCTAATAAAATGAGAAAAAAAGAAAAAGCTAAAAATAAAAGACATTTGGTGATATGTGAAAGTTACATAAAAAAGTTACTCATAGGTCCTGAGTATCTGGTCCTTTATTCTCACCCTAGTAGGCAATGCAGTTGTGTAGCATACATATACACATGTAGGCAAAACACTCTTATGCATAACATTAAAAATAAAAACAGAAGGTGGACAAACTAGAAAGCTTATGATTATCATTTAGAGTACCATAAGGCAGAGAGGAGAAGGTATCTGTGAGGGAGAGGTACTCTACTTTGATTTGCTTAACTGATTTTTTTTTTTTTTTGACTAATTTCTGACTCTAGTGAAGAAATGGTTGTGAAAATATGGCTCATTGTTTCTGGGCTCAGAGCTTATGATAGTGAACTACAAACTACTGAAGAGTCATTAAAAAAGAAATAGATTTTAATCTTTGATTTGTGCTTTCTGGCATTGCTGGCATACTCTTGGCAATAATTATTTTTCATTGACAAATTTATCTCTATTCTGTTTGCATTTATTCCTTCTCCAGCATTTAGGCTTGAGACTCATCTGCCAAGTTTTCAACCAGAAGTCCAAACGCTCTGTAGGTGGCCTTTTGATTAGTTTCTAAAATGATGGAGTTTCTTTCCTGAGAAGTCTCTGCTTGCTCCTTAGGAAACACATTGTTTATCCCCTTGACTCTGAATGTTCATGGGGATTGCCTCTTTTTTATGCTGCTGAAACATCATAAACTCATTATGTGTTTCAAGATTAACTTTATTTCTTTGTACTTGCTTTTGGTCTGTGTGATTGTCGCCTGTAGGTGAGTGCCTCAAAACAAAAACAAAAACACCCAAAACAACAACAACAACAACAACAACAACAGAAGTCAGAACCCCTGGAAGAGGAGTTACAGGAATTTGTGAGTTGCCTGATAAATGGATGTCATAAGAAAATAGACTGGGTCCTCTGGAAGATCTTCAGCTTCTATAACCACTGAGTCATCTCTGCAGCCTAAGCACTTACTACTCATATTAAATATTCCATGCGGGAGTTAGACTTCAGTCCGTTATGGTCCTTAATCTGTTAGGGTATTTTCAGGGCAGTGTTGATCTGTTTTATGAAGTCTGTTTTTCAGCTTGATGAGAGGGGGAATAGCAATTCATCAAGCATTAAGTTGGTGATAATAATGTGATAAATAAATGCTCATATATTTCCAAATATAACTTCCTTAAATATTGTGTTTACCTTCAGTTTCTGGCACCTACTCTTGATGAACAAATGAGTTTAGACCCTATCTTTAAAGTGAATATTTCTTACTCATAGATTTTTTTTTTTTTGGTCATATGTTACGACTACAATTCTTGCTTTAACAGTGGTAACAGTTGTTGTTGCAATCTGTCTAATAAGTCTAAGTGGAAAATGAAGTGGTTGCAAACCCCTACTTCCTGTGGGGTGCTTCATTAACTCCCACTGCACAGTTCTCTCTGACTCAGCCTGTCAGTGTTCTTTTCCTTGTGTAAATGGAAATGAATACTAAATGAGTCAGTCAGACTCTTGTTATGTGAACCCTTTCCTAGAAATTAATATTATGTTTTCAAATACTAGTTTCCAATCAGTGAGTCATGGATTATGTAAAAATGGCAGCCTGGTGACCTCAGGAGATGATTCCAGAGGAAAATATGTATATGCATGACAACCATTGTTTTCGTAGACTTATGAAACTATGATTCCTATACCTGTACAAATTCCTTATTCGCAAGTACAAGAATTTAGAAATATTCCTTGGTTAGTTCTGCTCTTGGGATGTAACTGCCAAAGATGATCAGTCCTAGGTTAGCCTTTGTTTTCAAGAAGGGGTTTTCTATGAACCTTCATTCTGATCTCAGGTTTTATGGCTTCCAGGGGAGCAATAACTGTAAAGTTACTAATATCAGGGCAACATTTGTATGTGGGTACTTTCTAAAAGTAAAAGAGCATCCAGAAAGTTGGGATCTATTGCCACTGTTCTAAAAAGAATTTGCTATGACAAGTGATAAGACCCACGAGGCAGCTGAGAAAGCAAGAATGAAGATGACAGGTTCCTAAGGACAGACAGACAGAAGAACATGTTTAGTGTTCTACAGTCACCAGGATGACTGTATTTTATGATTATATATTTTACAGGTTAAGAAAGAATTTAGAAGAATTCAGAAGAAAAATGTCAAGATTAGACACAAAGCAAAGATATAATTAAAGGGGATGGACTTTAATCCCCTTGATTATTAAACATTATGTACCAATCATAATTCTGTATCCCATAAGATATACAATACAAGGTTTTTAATAATGAAAAGAACGTCTTTGTGTTTAAAATGGTCAGAAAAAGACACAGACAACTTGACATAGTGCTCTACTTTAAATAAAAAATAAACTCAATGACCTCATAATTTTTTTCTAATTTATGGATACTCTATATAGAAAGTTTGTAGATGTACTGACCTTCATGGTTCAATACTGGAGAAAAGTCTAGATTTAAGAAGGATTTTTATGGGTAGAAAATATTGTTTAGAAGAAACACAGTTTTTGGAGTGAGAAATATTATTTATGTAGTAGGAAATCTTAAGTCCTTATCTTTTATATTTACTTGTTTGCCTGCTGATCTCATAAAGCTACTAAGTTCTAACATATAGGGGTTGTGTCTACTTTCTTCATCAATATATCCTCAATCCAAAAATCTTTCCTAAAGACAGAACAAGACAAAACAAAACAAAGCAAAGAACACCACAACTCTAGTTTTAAATGCACTGGGCTAAAAGTCACTTGAGGTCAAAGTCTGAGGACAAACATTTACTATTTTAACTGTAATAATAATTCCAATAAAAGTGCCATGATCATATAAAAGCTCACAAAACCATGAAACATATGCAATTTTTATGGGTTAGTTATTCCTCAATAAGGTTTTAAATGTTAGCAAAGTAAATGTTAATGACCTTAAGGGTATAAAAGCAGAACAAACAAAAGACATCTGTCTCCTTTCCTTTCTCACATTTCTTAGTTTTCCCAATATGGTCACAGTAAACCCATGTGACCAAAAACACAAACATAACGGATACTTACCACAGGCGGCAAAATAGGCTATGAGTCCAATTATTACCGCAGCAAGCACCGCCATTAAGATTCCCAGGGTTATCTTTCCACATCTTGTGAGTTTTATCTTTGTTTTGCATTCCGTTCTGAGTAAACGGACAGGAAGGTGTCAGTAAGAGCTCAATTTCGGCTGGTTGGAAATACATACGCATTTAATATTAAGTGCAAAAGTGTGTTACTTTACATTAATGATGTATTCAGTAGACTGATGGGTTTCCAAACAGTGGAGAACTTGGGTATACATTATTGGGGCTGCTTGTTTCTCAGTGACTGTGATCGATAATGGTAATACTAAATCAATGTTCACTTATTCCTTCTAAAACTATTTGTTTTACTCTGCCAGGCATTGCTGTGGGGACAGTCATGTCTGTTCCTATGAAGCTTGCAAACTGCGGAGAGTAGAGATAGATGGGACCCAATAAATAAATAATTGAATGAATAAATACATGCAATCTATAACTGGCTACAAGTAATATAGGAAAGGAAGACCCGGAAAGATCAGAAACAAGGGAGCCTGTACTAATTCCAACTGCTATAAAGTCCAGCGGTCAGGGGTAAGACCCAGGAAGATAATACGTGAGAACAGTGGGCAGAACTAAGGGGGTTATGCATACTGACATCTGGAAAATTTCAGACAAAAGGGAATGACTCAAGGAAGGCCCGGAGTAAGCACACGTTTGTCATAGTGGGTCGTGTGGCTGGGGCTGTCGTGAGGGAAGTGTAGTGTGAACGCAACCTTGAGAGGCAGTAAGGTTCAGATGTCCAGAGCCACGTGATAATGATTTTGGTTTTCCTCCGAGCAAACTGGCAGCACTGAGCAGGTTTGAGTGGGGGAGTGTGATGACTTGGCCTAATGTCTTAAAGGAACGCCTTTGCATGTTGTGAAAAATTTTCTCTAGAGGACAGGGGCGAGAGGGACAAGACCGAAAATATGGCAGCGACTGAAACAGAAGATGCTATTGGCTGAGACCAGAGTACTAGAGATTCAAGGAAGAGTGTCAGTTTTGTACAGATTTTAGGGACAAAGCTGATAGAGATATCCCGATGAAAAGCTGGATTCTAAGACAGGAGTTGAGGATAATTTTCTAGGTATTTAGCTGGGACGCTTAAAATAGGGCATTGCCATCCCATGGGATTAAAAGGCTTCCGTGCAGGAGTAGTATTGCTTTTAGGGATGTTTAGCAGGTATTTATGAGTCAACGTGGGTTAGATACACAAGCATAGCATTTGGAATAGGATTATGTGTTGGTCTTACTAACATGTCATCCCCGAGCACATACGGAATAGTGTCGCAGAGGATGACAATACCAAGTGGGTAACTGTAGGTAGAGAAACAGATCAAGAGAGGATCACCACTGGAAATTTTTGCCAGAGTGCTAGAGAGAAAGAAGACCTAGCAGAGGGTAGATGCTAGAGGGAGTTACAAGGAGGAGAGCCAGTTAGAGTGGATCCTGGAGGTCGATGCAGGGCAATCAAGGATGAGGACCAGGCAAAGCTGAGCCGGACGGAATCGAGAGTAAGGATGCAGGTCACAGAAGGGCCTCACGAAAGTGATCTTGACAGGAAGCTCTAGGAATAACAGGGCTAGAGAGTTAAAAAGAGGACGGAATTAGTGTAAGTGGAACAGGACAAGAAGAGGAAAGGAAAGGCCCTGTATCCAGGGCAGGAAGTAGAAAATGACTTCAAAGAACTTGAATACACATAAAAAAGAGACTAGTTAAACAGATTGCCACATTCCTAATTCATAAACTTAAGAACCACTGACATTTTATAACATTATTCACTTCATGTCTGTTTTCAAGTAGTTAAATGAGTTTAGGAGATCACCCTAGGTAACTTATATTCTATATAAATATTAAGAGTAATTTCTGTGACCATTACTACACCTAGTGAAGCTACTATTAATTTCTTAATATCCATTGATATTAAGATATATAGGTTCACATTTAAACTTGTTTTTAAAATGTCTTTAACATATTCAGTTTGAACCGAACTTAGAATCAAAATCACTATCTTGCATTTGGTTGTCATATGTCTTGACTTTTTGAACCTGGAATGTTTTTCAAATTCTGCTTCATCTTTTCTTTTGTGACATTTCTATGCTGTAGTGGCTGGTCAAATTAATTATTATAGTGTGTTCTTTCTATAATGTGTTTCTGCTATGTTTAAAAAGGCTTCACATTCACATTCCATTTTGAAGCAATTACAGATTTCCATGCAACTAGGAGAAATATTATTTCTTTGTACCCTTTAAATAGTTTTCCTTAATGGCAACTTGTACTATAACATCACAACTTGGATACTGACATGCACAGAGCCAAGATATTGAACCTTTTTATCATCGAGACCCTGAATGTTTAACTACTCAATCAATTTGTCTCTTCCTCCAAAACTTTTTTAACCCCTGCCAATCACCAATTTGATTTCCCTTCTTGTGTGTTTGTATTGCAAGAACATTACAGAATAAAATCATATAATACATAACATTGGAGATGTTTCTCACTCAACTGTTTAATTTGTTATTTATTATTTACAAATCATGGGGTTATGAATTTTATGTATTAAGTACATCTTGGAAACAATAGACAAAGGCATAGGAGAATAAATGTAATTTTAATCAATTTGTTTAAAAATCTGTGTGAATGTGTGTATATGGTTGGCTACAAATACCTGTGGATGTATACAAGGGTCAGACACCAATGCCATGTGCCTTGCTCTCTCTCCTCACCTTCTTTTATTTTTTTTTAACGACTATATTTTGCAAAACAAAGATAAATGTACAGATTTTAAACATTTTTTGCTTAAAATTATACATTTTTGTCAGTACTGTTTTTTCAGACATTAAAATAAATTTTACATAAAACCATGTGAATATATTTTTTAGTCAGTAATTGATTTTTTTCAAGGGCTTGACAGTATGCATTGAAAACCTACTAGTTACAATAAGCGTAAAGTACATGCAAAACAAAACACAACATGGAAATAGTCAAAGTCTTCTTGTTTTGTGAATATATGTATATTTTTTGTTTTCTTTATTTCTTGGACTTCATACAGTCTGTGAGTTGTTTCTGGGGGAGTGCAAGCCTCTGGGGTTAGCATCCCACTATCAGTGAGTGCATATTATGTCTGTTCTTTTGTGACTGGGTTATCTCACTCAGGATGATCTTCCCTAGATGCAGCCATTTTCTTAAGAATTTGGTTAAGTCATTGTTTCTGGTGGCTGAGTAGTATTCCATTGTGTATATGTACCACAATTTTTGTATCCATTCGTCTTCTGAAAGACATCTGGGATCCTTCCAGCTTCTGGCTATTATAAATAGAGCTGCTATGAACATTGTGGTGCATATATCTTTGTTGTGTATTAAAGTGTCTCTGGGGTATATGCCCAGAAGTGGAATAGCTGGGTCTTCTGGTAGTACTATATCCAATTTTCTGAGGTATCGCCAGACAGATTTCCAGAGTGGTTGTATTAGCTTGCAACCCCACCAACAGTGGAGAAGTGTTCCTCTTTCTCCGCAGCCTCACCAGCATCTGCTGTCATCTGAGTTTTGGATCTTGGCCAATCTGACTGGTGTGAGGTGGAATCTTAGGGTTGTTTTGATTTGCATTTCCCTGATGGCTAAGGATGTCGAACACTTCCTCAGATGTTTCTCGGCCATTCGGTGTTCCTCAACTGAAAATGATTTGTTTATCTCTGTACCCCATTTTTTAATAGGGTTATTTGATTCTCTGGTGTCTGGCATTTTGAGTTCCTTGTACACCTTGGATATTAGGCCTCTATCTGATGTGGTGTTGGTAAAGATCTTTTCCCATTCTGTTGGTTGCCGTTTTGTTTTCTTGACGATGTCCTTAGCCTTACAGAAACTTTGCAATCTCATTAAGTCCCATTTGTTAATCTTTGACCTTAGAGCTTGAGCCATTGGTGTTTTGTTCAGGAAATTTTCTCCTGTGCCTATGTGTTCTAAGGTTTTCCCTACTTTCTCATCTAATAGTTTCAGTGTATCTGGTTTAATGTGGAGATCTTTAATCCACTTACACTTGAGCTTTGTACAAGGAGATAAGAACGGGTCTATTTTCATTCTTTTGCATGTTGAGTGCCAGTTGGACCAGCACCATTTGTTGAATAGGCTGTCCTTTTTCCATTGAATGTTTACTGCTCCTTTGTCAAAAATTAGGTGACCATATACATGAGGGCTCATTTCTGGATCTTCTATTCTATTCCATTGATCCACCTGCCTATTTCTGAACCGGTACAATGCAGTTTTCAGCACAATTGCCTTGTAATATAGCTTGAGGTCAGGGATAGTGATTCCCGCAGATGTTTTTTTGTTGTTGAGGATGGATTTCGCTATTCTAGGTCTTTTGTTATTCCATATGAAATTGCACATTGATCTTTCCAATTCCATGAAGAACTGGGTTGGAATTTTGATGGGGATTGCATTGAATCTGTAGATTGCTTTTGGTAGGATGGCCATTTTTAAGATGTTGATCTTTCCAATCCATGAGCATGGGAGATCTTTCCATTTTCTGAGATCCTCCTCAATTTCTTTCTTTAGAGGTTTGAAGTTCTTGTCATACAGGTCCTTCACTTGCTTAGTTAGAGTCACACCAAGATATTTCATAGTTTGTGTAACGATTTTGAAGGGTACCTTTTCCCTAATTTCTTTCTCCACATGTTTGTCCTTTGAGTATAGGAAGGCTACTGATTTGTTTGAGTTAATTTTGTATCCGGCCACTTTGCTGAACTTGTTTATCAGCTGTAGGAGTTAGCTGGATGTTGTTTTTGGGGTCACTCAAGTACACTATCATGTCATCGGCAAAGAGTGATGTTTTTAAATCTTCCTTTTCGATTTGTATCCCCTTGATCTCCTTTTGCTGTCTAAATGCTCCAGCCAGGACTTCCAGTACTATGTTGAATAGGTAGGGGGAGAGTGGCAGCCTTGTCAGGTCCCTGGTTTAAGTGGGATTGCTTAAAGTTTCTCGCCATTAAGTTTGATGTTGGCTGTTGGTTTGCTGTATATTGCTTTTATTATGTTTAAATATGGGCCTTGGATTCCTGTTCTTTCCAGGACTTTTAACATGAAGGGGTGTTGGATTTTGTCGAATGCTTTCTCAGCGTCTAGTGAGATGACCATGTGATTTTGGTCTTTAAGTTTGTTTATATGGTGGATTATGTTGATGGATTTCCTTATGTTAAACCATCCCTGCATCCCAGGGATGAAGCCTACTTGGTCATGATGAATGATGGTTTTGATGTGTTCTTGGATTCGGTTAGCAAGGATTTTGTTGAGTATTTTTGCATCAATGTTCATAATGAGATTGGTCTGAAGTTCTCTTTCCTTGTAGGGTCTTTGTGTGGTTTAGGTACGAGGGTTATTGTAGCCTCAAAAAATGAGTTGGGTAATATTCCATCTGATTTTATCTTTTGGAATAGTTTGGCAAATATTGGTGTTATATCCCCAATAAATGTCTGATAAAATTCTGCACTGAACCCGTCTGGACCGGGCTTTTTTTGGTTGGGAGGCTTTTGATGACTTCTTCTATTTCTTTAGGTGTTATAGGGTTATTTAGATGGTTTACTTGGTCCTGGTTAAACTTTGGGACCTTGTATCTGTCTAGGAATTCGTCCATTTCCTCCAGATTTTCCAATTTTGTAGAGTATAAGTTTTTGTAGTAGGATCTGATGATTTCTTGAATTTCCTTAGTTTCAGTTGTTATGTCACCACTTTCCTTTCTGATTTTGTTAATTTGGATACTCTCTCTTTGCCCTTTAGTTAGTCTGGCTAGGGGTTTATCAATCTTGTTGATTTTCTCAAAGAACCAACTCTTTGTTTTGTTGATTTTTTTCAATGGTTCTTTTTGTTTCTATTTGGTCTATTTCTGCCCTAATTTTGATTATTTCTTGCCGTCTACTCTTTTTGGGTATATCTGCTTCCTTTTGTTCTAGGGCTTTTAGCTGTGCTGTCAGGTTGCTGATGTGAGCTCTCTCCAGTTTCTTCTTGGAAGCACTTAGGGCAATGAGTTTTCCTCTCAATACTGCTTTCATTGCATCCCATAGGTTTGGGTATGTTGTATTATCGTTTTTGTTGAATTCTAGAAAGTACTTAATTTCTTTCTTTATTTCTTCTTTGACCCTGCTATCCTTTAACAGAGCGTTGTTTAGTTTCCATGTGTATGTGGGCATTTTGTTGTCTTTGTTGTTGTTAAAGACTAGCCGTAGACCATGGTGATCTGAGAGGATGCATGGGAGTATTTCAATCTTCTTATATCGATGAAGGCTCGTTCTGTGTCCAATTATGTGGTCAATTTTCGAGAAGGTGCCATGGGGTGGTGAGAAGAAGGTGTATTCTTTTACTTTAGGATAGTATGTTCTGTATATGTCTATTAATTCTAGTTGGTTCAAAGTCTCTGCTAGTTTTGTAGTGTCCTTGTTCAGTTTCTGTTTCCCTGATCTGTCCATTGGTGAGAGTGGGGTATTAAAGTCTCCCACTATTATTGTGTGGGGTCAAATGTATTTTTTGAGCTTTAGTAGAGTTTCTTTTATGAATGTGGGTGATTTTTTATTTGGAGCATATATATTAAGGATTGAGAGTTCCTCCTGACAGATTTCCCCGGTAATGTGTAAAAAGTGTCCTTCTTTATCTTTTTTGATAACTTTTGGTTGGAAATTTACTTTATTCGATATTAGAATAGCCACTCCAGCTTGCTTCTTGGAGCTGTTTGCTTGGATGTTTTTTTCCCACCCTTTTACTCTGAGATAGTGTCTGTCTCTGTCTCTGAGATGAGTTTCCTGTATGTAGCAAAAGGCTGGTATTGTTTATGTATCCAGTCTGATAGTCTATGTCTCTTTATTGGGGAGTTGAGACCATTTATGTTAATAGATATCAAGGAATAATTGTTTCTGTTTCCTGCCATCTTTGCTTTTTTGGGTTGAGTTGTGTCTGTGTTTTTTTCTTCTTTAATTTTCTTGTTTAGGAGTTTTCTTGTTTTTACTAGGCTGTATTTTCCCTCCTTGTATTGGGTTTTCCACCTATAATTCGTTGTAGTGCTGGGTTTGTGGTCAGATATTGTGTGAATTTTGATTTGTCTTGAAATATCTTTGTCTCTCCATCGATGGTGATTGATAGTTTTGCTGGGTATAGCAGCTTGGGCTGGCACTTGTGCTCTCTTAAGGAGTGCATGATGTCTGTCCAGGCTTTTCTAGCTTTCATAGTCTCCGTTGAGAAATCGGGTGTGAGTCTGATTGGTCTGCCTTTATATGTTACCTGACCTTTTTCCCTTACTGCTTTTAGTATTCTTTCTTTACTTTGGGCACTTGATGTTTTTACTATTATGTGTCGGGAGGTATTTCTTTTCTGGTCCAACCTATTTGGAGTTCTGAAGGCTTCTGTTATGCTCGTGGTCATCTCATTCTTGAGGGTAGGGAAGTTTTCTTCTATGATTTTGTTGAAGATATTTACTGTGCCTCTTAGTTGATACTCTTCTCCCTCTTCTATTCCTATTATCCTTAGGTTCGGTCTTCTCATTGTGTCTTGTATTTCCTGGACATTTTGGGTTAGGAGCTTTTTGTTTTTTGCATCTTCTCTGGCTGTTTTGTCTATGTTTGCAATGTTGTCTTCTGCCCCCGAGATTCTCTCCTCGATCTCTTGTAATCTGTTGGAAATGCTTGCTTCTGTCACTCCTGATTTCTTTTTTTGGTGTTCTGAATCTAGGGTTATCTCTTTTAGCATTTTCTTTATTGTGTCAATTTCTGTTTTATTTTCCCTCTTCCATTCCTTTATTTCTTTGGTTCTGTTTTCCTCTCGTTCTTTGAGTTCTTTGAGTGTTTTTCTTGTTTCTTCTTTAAAAGCTTCTGAATCTTTTTGCTTTTCCTCCTTTTCTTGTTTAAGTAACTCTATCAGCGTCTTGAGGCATGATTTCAGGTCTGTGTCTTCTTTTTCTGGAGTGTTTGGAATTCCGATGTTTGCTACTATGTGAGAGCTGGGTTCTGGTGTTGGTAGATTGTCTTAGTTTCCTTGGGATATACCCTTTCTCTTTCCTCTTGCCATTTTGTTTTCAGTGATATGTTCTTGCCTTTCCCTTGTATCTGGTCTGTGTCCCTGGTACACTTTCCGTGTGCACTCCTCAGAGATCTCTCTACTCCCCGGCAGCCCAGGTTCTGGGTGGCAGCTGGGCCAGGCTCCGCTCTGCGTCCTGAAGTCGCCTTCGGGTGGAAACAGACGTTCCTAAGATCTGTTCCTGGTCACAGATGCTCAGCCTCTACGAGCCGCCTTTCCGGCTGGCAGGTGGGCCAGGCTCCGCTCTGCGTCCTGAAATCGTCTCCGGGTGGGAACAGAAGTTCCTAAGATCTGTTCCCGGTCACTGGATCGGGGAGGACAGGGCAGGTCAGGGTAGGGGGTGCCCTTTCCGTGTGTACTTCGCAGAGATCCCTCTGCTCCCCATCAGCCTAGGTCTCCCACTCACCAGTTGCTCAGCCTGTACGAGCAGCCTTTCTCTCCTCACCTTCTTAATGAGCAAATCTAGAATTATTTTGAATGACATGCTAGTTTAGACATTTTCTGTTAGTGAGAACCTTGTTCCCTGGGATAGGATCCCACAGTAATGAACATGTGTAATGGTTCTCTGCAAACCCCAGCATGTCACCCAATCAAAGGCACAGCTGCAAAAAGCCTCTGCAGTAAGTTCCACCTTAGTGTTTGAGTCATTTGCCCACCCTGGAGCTTCTGATCCATTCAGATCCCCACGATCTGCCTGCCTTTGCCTCTTGCGCACTGATTCTAGGAGCTGCAACCTCCAGGGTGGCTTTTTAAGCGGGTGCTGGGTCTCTCAGCTCAGGTCCAGTTGCTCGTCCAGCAAAACCTTCACTTATTGAGCCCCCAGTAAAAACTTGTATATTTTAAAGGTTTTTTTTTTTTAATTTAAAACTTATAAACTTTAAATCTGTTATAAAAACTTTTCTTATTTACAAACTGGAAAGCCATTTTTATTGGATATTTTATATATTTACATTTCAAATGTTATCCCCTTTCTTGGTTTCCCCTCTGGGAGCCTCCTATTCCCTCCCCCTGCCCCTGCTTTTATGAGGGTTCTCACCCACTCACCAGCTACCGCCTCCCCACCCTGGCATTTTCCTACACTGGGTCAATGAGCCTCCACAGGGCAAGGGCTTCTCATCCCATTGATGTCTGACAAGGCCATCCTCTGCTACATATGCAGCTGGAGCCAGGGTCCCCACATGTGTATTCTTTGGTTGGTGGTTTAGTCACTGGGAAACCATTTTATTTTAATATATTTGTTTTAGCACTGGAAAATGCTATTTTATTTTATTTTATGTGGAAGAAAAGGCTTTAAATGTAAATGAAGAATTTATCATCACCCATTTCTGTTACCCACTTTCTCTTTTCCCCCTGTCAATGTAACATGGAAGAACTGTACAGAGTTAACGTGTTCTGTGTGCTCTGTCTTGCTACCATCTTGCAGGACTGGAGACAAGCTCCACAGACTAGACAGAGTCAGGCCAGAACACTGTGTTCCTGCTTACGGAGGGTGGAAACCTGAAAATTAGATTCTGGCAGATTCATGTCTCCCAAGACCATGCTCCCTGACTTCTTCTCCTGTGACTTCACACCATTCTTTTGTTCTCATATCTTGACTCTTCACCTTATAAGCACATTCATACTGTGGGAGTCTATTCGATAACCTTATCCTCATAAAATCATGCCATTTTAATTTTTACTATATGCATTCATGTTCTGAGATATCAGGGGCTAGAATATTAATGTATGGAAGGGAGAACACACTTGAATCCATTTAATATATATGTATATATTATGTATGTATTTTGCTTTACATTAACATTCTGAGTTACTATTAGTAAATGTATGAATAGCAGTATTTTATTTCACATTAAGATAAACTCATATTTTGTTTTATATGCCATATTACATACTTCATGTTCTATGTTTTACTTATTCTATAAACTACTCATATACATGTTACATATGTACATGATTATATAAATATTTCTAACATCAAGAAGCATACATATATATTTTACTAACTATACTAAATGCTCATCACATTGAATAACCTATATTAGTGCCTATATAAGTTTTGATTTTTGTTTGGTGGCACTGAGTCTCTGAGCTGATAGTTTTTTTGTTTCTATTTTTTTGTTTTTCTAAAGAAGCTGTGTCAGCTTGGGTTCCAATGTGGATGCCATTTCCATGTCTTCTCAGAAAACTCATTTTACTTCAAATGAGATTCTCCTTATTAAAAAGTCCATTGTCCAAGTTATTTGCACAAATATTGGTGTCTTTCAGTGTTTTCATACTATACCTACAAGCACTTGGGGTCAGGATAAAGAAAAATATTTCTTCTGATGTGCTCAGTTCTCCTCCTTGAAATCCTAGTTTAAGAAATTTTTCTGATTTAGACAGAAAATATGTTTTCCCAGCTTGTGTACTGGCTCTGGAGTAGTATTTCTAATTTTGGGTGAAGTTATTGTCCAAATGATAAGGTAAGTCCTAGGAATCTCATTCTACACATGAGCGTGTGCCCTCAGACATTTCTCTCTACACTTTACTAGTAAAAACATGTATATTTACCCTTTACTCATACAGCTTACCACAGAATAAGTCTCAATGAAAATGTTTTAAATGAAAAATTTGATGTCGTAAAAAGCGTCTATTTTTCAACTCTTTTAAACAGCGTTCTTTATAACAGAGTCATATAAAATTCTGCTTCTATTAATAAAAAGCCAAGCACTAAAGTTTTGTAATAATTTCATAATTTATAGATATTTAGAAACTGTTTGCTGTTTTACATTCTGATTTCCTGCAAAGCTTTGTAGAAGTGACTCTTGGGTACAAAATATTGATTGGGAAACATCATTGACTTCAAACTCCCTGATGTGACTTCCTGGAGGGAGAAACTTCCTGGTCTGGAGCTGGGAGGGATTTGCAACCTGTTCATTTTTTGCTTCTCATTTTAAGGAAGGGGAGTCAGCCTTTATTGTGATCATTGTCTCTGGGCCAGCAGGAGCTTAGCAGAGGGGCTGCCTCTGGCTGTCCTCACACATCTAGGGTTTGCTCACTTCCTAGAAATCCTTCCTATTCCCAAAGGTCTTCCTGGTTCCACGTGGAGCAGCATATTTTAAACTCAAGAAAAAGTCCCACTTTGTTCTCATTCTTTTTCTTTAGAACAGTCTTATAAACAGCAGGCCTGCTCATCCTACTTCCCAAATTACTAGATGAAATATGGTTTGTAAAACAAACTGCATGACATTAAACAGAAGCCGAGTCTTGGTAAAAAGTTGAGATAAACAACAACAACAACAACAACAACCTTGCTTTGACTTGATTTTAGCAACACCTGCTACTTTTCCACACTGACAGAATGTATATTAGGTGCCATCTGGAATGATGGTAAGATTAGTGAGGCAAATCAGGGAAATGCAAATCAAAACAACCCTAAGATTCCACCTCACACCAGTCAGATTGGCCAAGATCCAAAACTCAGATGACAGCAGATGCTGGCGAGGCTGTGGAGAAAGAGGAACACTTGTCCACTGTTGGTGGGGTTGCAAGCTAATACAACCACTCTGGAAATTGGTCTGGCGATACCTCAGAAAATTGGATATAGTACTACCTGAAGACCCAGCTATTCCACTTCTGGGCATATACCCCAGAGACACTTTAATACACAACAAAGATATATGCACCACAATGTTCATAGCGGCTCTATTCATAATAGCCAGAAGCTGGAAGAAACCCAGATGTCCTTCAGAAGACGAATGGATACAAAAATTGTGGTACATATACACAATGGAATACTACTCAGCCACCAGAAACAATGACTTAACCAAATTCTTAAGAAAATGGCTGCATCTAGAGAAGATCATCCTGAGTGAGATAACCCAGTCACAAAAGAACAGACATAATATGCAGTCACTGATAGTGGGATGCTAACCCCAGAGGCTTGCACTCCCCCAGAAACAACTCACAGACTGTATGAAGTCCAAGAAATAAAGAAAACAAAAAATATACATATATTCACAAAACAAGAAGACTTTGACTATTTCCATGTTGCATTTTGTTTTGCATGTACTTTACGCTTATTCAACTAGTAGGTTTTCAATGCATACTGTCAAGCCCTTGAAAAAAATCAAGTACTGACTAAAAAACATATTCACATGGTTTTATGTAAAATTTATTTTAATGTCTGAAAAAACAGTACTGACAAAAATGTATAATTTTAAGCAAAAAATGTTTAAAATCTGTACATTTATTTTTGTTTTGCAAAATAAAGTCGTTTAAAAAAAGATTAGTGAGGCAAAAATTATTTATAAAAGATATACAGTGATGTCCAACTGTGGCCTGGTTCTAAAATTATTAATCTCTTGAGCTTAAAAATAGGGTCTGTCTTTACAGTGTTGCTCAGATAATATTTATGGAGTATAAGAAGGTGATCCACTTAATATGAAGGAGGTAAAATGCACTACTTAGACATGAGATTTTATAGGTTTTGGTAAGCAAATAAAATGATTAACAGTAACTAAATTTTATGGAAAATATTCGACTATTTCTCTAACAGCAAAAAAAGCTAAATACTAATGTGAATAAGAAACATGACATTATTAAGTTAAACATCCCAACATGCTGGTTACTCCATTTTATCCAGATTGTATCAATTTAAACAACAATAGTAGTGCCCAACTAGTTCATCAATATTTGCATTTTGTGATAGTGCTGGAAAGAATATGTATGTAAACATTTGAATTTGTGTTAATCTGATTAGCTTAAAAATTAAAGTGGAAATGTAAAGCTTCTGGTCCACCTACGTTCTAAATAATAGGCCATTACTTTTTTTTTTTGGCTTCGAAGGCTAATTACTAGCTAATGCATCATTGCTAATGTCAGGAATTACAACGTTCTTTTGGTTTTTGCCTTTGTTTCCAAACTGAATGTTCAATCACGGTGCCAAAAATATTGAGTCGTGAAGCCCCGTGGTGTTCTAATAATTAAAAAAATAAATCCTCAGCTTTGTCTTTCCACTTCCAAGTAGAAGAGCACAGTAAATGAGACAGCAAACACAACTACATTTCCATCACTCCACACCGCTAGAAGACATGTATTTTATATATATGTTTAGTATTCTTTGTATATTCATGGTGAAATTGTCTTTTAAAGATACCCCAGTCCCTAATCTTCAAGTTTTAACAATTATACAAGAACACCTTGTTTATATCTGAACAGTTCCCTAGGGAATTTAAAGAGAACTCCAGTGGCGAAAATTCTCCCATCGTAACCATTTTCCCTTTGTTCTGGGCTTGTGTTGGTCCTATTTCTGTAGGAGATGAAAGGAAATGCTCATTTTTAAGAACCTTAGAAAATCAGGTTAAGTAGATAACTATGCTTGTCCTCTCATCAGGACCCTCACCGGAGCCAGGACAAAGGCTCCTGCCCCCTCCCCTCCCCCGCACTGCCACACACCTGTTCTGCAGGGCTGCCCATGTCTCTTCGCTCCTCCGAGGCTGTCCCCTGGCCATCTTCCCCTTGAGTGCTGCGTGGCAGCACAGTCATCCTCCACCTATTTAGCTTACAAGAATCTAGGGCTTTTATGTGTTTTATGATAATGGCCTAATGATAATACTTAGCACTTACACAACTTTTCATCTTCAAAGTGCTTTCCAAACATTTATTAATTAAATTTAAAACATTAGTAAACTGTGAGCTGTGTATATGACAATCCATAGGCAATAAATAGTCCTATCAGCCCAGTTGGGTGTGGGGGGCAAAACTTCAAGTTAAGTTGTGGTGACCAAGGAAGTAGGTGGACAGACTGGTTTGAGAAACGTGGGTTTGTGTGTCCTGCGTGAAAGACAATTGTCTCCACTCCTTGCCTGGCTTAGACCTCACGTCTAAAATGTGTGGCGCTTTCTCTTTGGTTCCCCTGTGAACAGCCGGTGGCTCTTGAAGCCCTAACCTTCCATTAGGACCTGAATGTTTTCCAACCCATAACTCTCCTGTAACCGTGTATCATCCTTCCGTGGGTTCCGTCCTGAACTTTTTACTACTGCTTTAATTTCAGTGCTCTTTAAAAGAATGTTTGATACTCTGAAGTCTATAGGCTGTTGAGTTTTAATTAAAAGATGTATGGCTTTAACTAGCAATTTTCCACGTTTTTTTGGACAGCTTTCTGGCTTTTCGGGGCCAATTTTGATACTGGTGTAGAGGCAAGATAGAGCACATCTTAATGTTCAACTATGTGGAAAAAATTAAATTTGCTAGAGGCCAGGGACACAGTAAGGGTGTAAGAAAGGGTCTAGTTTATATGCTGTAGGAGAAAGAGTTTTCTTGCCCAATAGTCTTTTCTATTTCTCTCTTTGTCACTATTTCATAGAGTGAGGCATCATCTTCCAGGCGCTGGGATTACTGGAGTTCCACTGGCCACAGGCAACAGTGGTTTTAAAATAGGCTCCATCTCAGGATGCTTGTGCTTCTCTCTTCCTCAAAACATGCTTAGGTAATGATAATCAGAGATATCATAAAACCATAGAAATAATAATTATATATTAATATTAATAATCAGAAAGATAGAATACTAATGAAAGTATGTATTTCACTTGCTGATAGGACCTTGATCAGCTATTTATCACTATCATCCAAAATTTGGACCTTAATTGTATTTAATTCGTCATCACAAATGATACGTCTGCTTAAAAGAGTCAGTGTCTTCTTGTCATTCTCATTTGTCTATCCAAATCGTATTTATCTCTTGAGGTTTCTTATCATCTGAAGCTCTGTTCACCTCCCAGCACTCTCCTTCACCCCAAACACAGGGCTTGGGGTACATGAGACCAGAGCAGTAGAGATCAACGGTCCTCAGGGATGATGCCTTATCCTCCATCAACTCTGTGGACTTTGCTTTAAATCATACTCTTAAACGCTTTCCATCTTGGGAGATCGGTAGTGAGGTAACCTGGAAGTGAAGACATATAAATACAAACACAAATGGAAAACACACAAAGCATGCTTTGAACACAGAAGCAAATCTAATGCTGTGCTGCTGGGAGGCAGTCAGTGAGGTACGCAGACAAATTTAAAATATTGGATTATACCTCAAAGGTTTTATAGTAGAAAAACATTACAGAAAGATTTCACGTGGAAACTGTGATTCTAAGCTTTTTTTTAAAATTATAAAACCTTATGGAGAAGTGTTTCAAAATGAAATGTAAACAATTGTGATGATAGAAATTAGAGCATTTCTAAACTTGGAAAATATGTTTTTATTCGTCTCTTTCTTCCTTTCTAATGACAATACTGTGCCCCTAAAAGATGCCATTAAAGTTGACCAATTTATGGGCTATTGGATTCAAATTACATTGTTAAAACCTACTTTTATATTACTGTAGTGCAGTCAGACACGAGCCACATGACAGCTCCCTGTCAGAGAGATGACTGTGGGAGTCTGACTCTGGGAAAGGAGAAAGGTGGGCATAAGAGAGTATGGAGGGATCTTTCTGATAAGTACGGAATGACTGGGGAAATAAATCTGAGGTGAGTAAAGCAGAATAAAATTTTACTTTACAGTTTGATTACTCACGATTCTTGGCATCTATATATGAAAGTAAAAAAAAATGTTATTTGTTATTAGAAGTGTTACTGACCTTTAAAAAATGTTTACAATTTTTGTATGTTTCTCTCTTTCTCTTCCTCCATCCGTGTGTGTGTGTGTGTGTGTGTGTGTGTGTGTGTGTGTGTGTGTGTGTGTGTGTAGGTGAATTGCTTCTTCCATAAATTGGTTCAAGGTATTTATCTCAGGTCATGAGTCTTGGCAGCAAGTACCTTTACCTACTGAAGTGTCCTAAAGGCCCTAAATAAGTTTTTAATTCCTTCACATTTTTATTGTTCTACTCACACAATAGGTTCTTTGAACATAAAGTCGTTTTTAAAATAGTATTTTACAGTTCCTCTTAAAGTTAAAATTTTGACAGTTTTCACACATCCGTGTAAGGTATACTGCAACAATATTAACTCTCCTCTTTCATTTCTCCTTCCACTATTTCTGGCCTCCCTTTGCCCCAGATAGAACTCCCCCTACTGTCCTGCAGTCGTCCTTTTCCTCCTCTTCTCTAATTTCCTTTTCTCCTATTCCTCTTCCTTCTCTTCTTGTTCTTCCTCCTTCTCCTCCTTCTCCTCTTTCATCTTCTTTCATGCTGCCATTTTGCAGGTGAGCACAGACGTTGTATTTCCATGATTGCTACAACTTTGTCATATTTGGAAGACTGTTTTTTTTTCTGTTTACAGTATTTCTCCCCATTGTCTGCCCTTTAAAACCTTTCTGAACCCACTTCTGCTATGTTCTTTAGAGCTTGGAGGGGTGTGTGATCTAAATGTTGCATTTCAGCCGAGCACACAGAAAGCCACTCTTTGCTCTTTGACTAATTATTGTGTCTGCCTTGCCCATCATTCCTAGCCAAAAGGGGCTTCTCCAAACAAGGCAAAGGCCTGCAGTACTGTGTGGCTCTAAACACAAAGCAGTTTTACAGCATGTATGTTTATGAGAAAGATAAAGGAGCCACACAGAAGAGCCTAGACAACTTACCAGATACATGAACATGACCGGGGTCATTATTTAAGGCTCTGATTTCAGATCAAATCACTAGGACCCTAGCATTCCCATCCTTTGGGCACTGAGAGCAATGCTGTTAGCTGTTTTTACTTATTCACTCGTTGGTATGTATACATGTATGTGTTAGAGTACATGTGTGCTATGAATATTTGGAAGTTAGAGGACAGCTTGCAATTTTCCTTTTCCACCATTTAGGTACTAGTAATGTCAAGTCATCAGGCTTGGTGGTAAATACTTTTGCCTGCCAGGCCATCTATCTGGCCCAAGAGTGTGACAATTATCGTATTAAGAGAATTGGATTTAGTGCTTGTTAGATTGGAAATGCAGCTTAGAAAATAAGAATTGAATTTATGTGGGAATACTTGAGTTGACACCAACAATTAGTTTTATAAGAGGTGAGAGCACAGGACTAGAGCTTTAAAACCTGATTCCAGACCTTACCTTCTTCCTTCTGTGATCTTGGCTTTTCCGAACCTCAGGTGATTTTCTTCAAGATGCAGTATTAATAAGAACAGTTCTCCCAGATTTGTTACATGGGAGGTCTGCTCCATAAATAATTTTATAGTGATCATCATTATTATTTTATTAGGTTGGCTGATACTTTCAATGATTAGATTTTTATCCATAAGGAAATGATTATTTGTGAAAGAAATTTTACTTATTTGTTCCAAGCGAGGTTTTTTTCCCCCCTCACATGGTTTATGTTTTATTCCATGACATTAGTCATATTACATATTATTTCCAGGTTTCTCTGGGGAGAAGTAGTGGATAATTTCTGGTGATCTCATAAAGTCATTCAAAGAGTTAGAGTGTCAGAAATAGGAATATAGTATATATGTGAATGTAAGTATAAAGCCACGAGTCCACAGCTGACTGTGTGTAGACAAATCTTTGTTTCCTTGATGACCGTGGATGTTGAAGTATTTTTCCATAAGTTTATTGGAAGTTTTTATTTATTATTTTTGAGAACTGCTTGTTACAAAGGTTTTTTTTTTCTTTCTTTCCATTTCTTTTCTATTCAAGGCAAGGTTTCTCTGGGTGGACCTGGCTGTCTTAGAACTTACTTTTAGAACAGGATGAACTCAGACTCAGAGCTCCTCCTGCCTCTGCCTCCTGAATGCTGGGACTAAAGGCAAATGCTGTTATTAATAGTTGAGAAACATTTGTGTTAATTTTCCTTTAAAGATCTGGTAATATTTACAGTTAATTTATCTCTGGTCCTGAGCTATTCCTTGCTGAAGGCCATGACAGAATTCTGTTGCTCATGCTGCTGAGACTGTGAGAGTTTATATGTTGTAGATTTAATTTTGGTACATCACATGTGTCAAGGAATGTAACTTTTCTTCTAGACTTTACAGCATTTTAGACTGTTTTCTTTAATGACCTCATTCCTTTGGCATTTGTTTTTAATACTTCATTTTTCATCTTTAATTTCATTCATCTATTAGTTTGCTTGTTTATTTCTCGACTCACTGTGTAGATTGGGCTGTCCTGCAGCTCATTCTGTAGACTGGCCCAGTCTTGAACTCAGAGATTCTCCTGTTTCTGCCTTCTGAGTGCTGGGATTAAAATTGTGCACCACCACACTCAGCCACTTCTGATTTTTATTAATTCTGGGCTTTTACATACATAGGTGTGCACATGTATACCTTCACACACATATGTCCTCATACATGCAACCAAACTCCCATGCAACATGATACACACACACACACACACACACACACACACAATTTAATAATACCTTATTGTTCAAGCTCTACAGAGTTGTATAGCTTTTGAGTTTTCTCTCACAACTGATTTCTTTTTTTACTAATCATTTATTTTATTTATTTACATTTTCAATTCTTCCCCCCTCCATTCCCTCAGTCATATGTTGGTAGAGCCTCTCAGAGTACAGCCATGCTACTTGAAGACCCAGTTGCACTGCCCCTGGGCAGATACACAAGAGATCCTTCACAATATCATAAGGACACATACTCTACTGTGTTGATAGAAGTCTTATTTGTAATAGCCAGAAATCGGAAGTCTGGAACCAGGATGTAGATGGATGGAACTGAAAAACAGAACCACAGAAAATGTGGTTCATTTACGCAGTGGAATAGTATACAGCTATTAAAAACAAGGACATCATGATTTTTGCTGGCAAATGGAAAAAACTAGAAAATACCATCCTGTGTGGAGTAAAACAGATCCAAAAAGATATGCATAGTATGTACTCACTGATATTAGCCAAAAATACAGAAAACCCATGATACACCCCACAGACCCTAAGAAGTTGAACCAGAAGGAAGATCATAGTTGATTTCTATTTCCTCCTATCATTTGATAAGTTACAGTTAATTATTTGATATTTCTACCTTTGGCAAGACCTTATGTCCTAAATGCAAACCATTTTAGAGAAACATGTTAAGAAGAATGTGAATTCTGCAGCTGTTTATGGAATATACTATAGATGTCTCAAGACGAATTTGAATATGAAGTGATTTAACTCTGCAGCTTCTTCCTGGACATTTTGTATAGCTGATTGTCAAGTAAAAACCAGTGGGCACTGAAGCCATTCGCACCCATTTGTCTCTTTGTATGTGTTGTATGAAATTAGGTACAACACCATTCAGTGCACATAATGTTCCAATTATGTGTTCTCTTGACGAACTCTTACTTTTATTAACATGTAGGGACCTTTTCTGTATCTTCTAATTTTGACTTGATAACTACCTTGTCAGACTTAAGTATGGCTGCTCCTATCCTTCTATGTTCAGTCTCCGTGTCTTTACTAGTGAAGTAGATTTCTTGTAGGTCACAAGCTTTGGGAACTTGAGTTTTATTCCAGTCAGCATCTTGTAGTTGGAAAACTAGACCATTTATATTTAATTAAGCCATTTATATATAAAGGAGTTTTGTGATTACTATGATGTTGTTAATATTTTTCTATTTGGTTTAGATATTGTTTCTTCCCTATTTATGTTGGGTTTTTTTTGTTGATTGGCTGAGTTGTATGTGATTGAATCTTTCCTAGCGTTTGTTACCTATTCTTTTCATGAAGTCATTCATCCCTGTCTTCATGACTGACTTTCTTCATCCTATGTAGGGTTCCTGGCAAGGGTGGGTAAGACGACAATTACTCTAGTTTGTTCTTATATATAAACATCTTTGTCTATCAATTTATTTTTAAAATTTAATTTTGTTGATGACTTTGATTGATAGTTAAGTTCTCTCAAATCATCAAACTTTAAATATATCACGATTACTAGTTTTTTTTTCTAACATTTCCAGTATAAATTGTATAATTGGAAGAAGTTTGTTGTCAGTCCTGTGAAAGTTTCCTTTAATTTTCTTAATTCTTCTATTTTCCTTATTTTTAAAACTATCATTTAATCCAATTAGTTTTTTTGAACTTTGTTTTATAAAAATGTTCGTTATACAATCTATTCTAAATAATTTTACCTCCCCTACTCCTCCTAGATCCTCTCTACCTCCTCTTCCATCTGGGTCCACACATTTTCTGTCTTTTGTCAGAAAACAAACATGAATCTAAGGAATAATAATAAAATAAAATAAAATAAAATAAAATAAAATAAAATAAAAAGCACAACACTATAAAACAAAAGCAAACCAATTGGAATGGGACAAAAAGATCAAACAGGAGAAAGGGCCAAAGAAAAAAGCACAAGAAATTCAGAGACACATAAACACACACATTCTACACACAGGAATCATGTAAAAATACAAAACCAGAAGCAATAGTATATAGTGTTTTGGGGCCAGGATCTCTCACTGGGACCCAGAGCTCACCAATTCTGTCAGGCTGCGAGACAAGTGAGGTTCAGGGACCCACCTGCGTCTGTCTCTTCAATGCCAACACTGCAAGCAGAGATGCAGCATTCGGTTTTTATATGGGTTCTTGGGATTGAACTCAGGACCCCGTGCAGATAGAACAAGCACTTTATTCATCGAGCAATCGCCCCAACTCAGAATTCATTTTGCTATCTTATTAAATATAAATGTAAAAGCATAGAAATAAAAAAAAAATCTATTCGGGGTTCCGAATCATTTTATGTTCATAAAATGAGGGAACCGGAAGTGAATAGTGAACGTTAGATCCGGTTCAAGATGTGTAGATCCATATTCCGCAGTGTTACCATTTCCCCTTTCCTAGAGCAGAGGGTGATTGTCATGGTTTGTGGCATATTGATGCTCCCGATAATTTTTCATGCAATTATAAAATATAAAATAATTCTATTTTCTGCTAGTTCTAAGGTATTCCTGATTACTTTGTTATTTTGTTTAAAAAAATAAATGTTTTATTCTTGGTTTTACCAATTATACTGCACAGCCCTACATCAATATTGCCTGAATGTCTTAAGAGCAACACTAAATTGCCTTTATTTCATTTATACCTCAGAGAGACCCCAGAAAACAGAAGTAGGGCTTGATCCATTTATTAAACTAGCAAGCTACCCTATAAAATTGACATTTAAACCAAATTTAATTTATTGTCAATTGCTAACTCTAAGCTTTCTTAGTTTATCTTTTCATTAATTATATTGACTATTTCAACTTTAGTTGGAATATAAAAAATTATCTTTTCATTGTTAAAATTGGCTAATATGTATGGCTGTATGTTACCTTGAATTTTTCTTAGCATTAATAATTCTGCAACTCAATATGATCTTGAGAAATTTCTTTAAGAACTCAATATAAATTTTTAAGATGTGCAAGAATTTATAGATTACCACCACATTTCTGTACATGGTCACATTCAGTTTCATGAAGTCACTTAAGTCTTTGAAAAGTGTAATCTATCAGTAACTAAAAGATAGAAAAAGGGAGGGAGGGAGAGAGAAGGAGGAAGTAAGGACGGAGGGAAGAAAGAGAGACAAAGGAGCTTTGGCAACCAGACTGCACATGTTCCTTTGGTTTTATAATATCTCTTTGTAGAAAGAATATATATCCTAAGTAACATCTTAACAATTTAAGGATTGTGCTCTATTCTCTGTAAAATAAGTGTTACCTTTGAAGTAACTTCTAACATAGGAAAAACACAAGCATGTCTGTTATGATGGCACACACATTCTAACATAGGATGAACACAAGCATGTCTGCTATGATGGCACACCCATTACCTGTACACCCAAGCTCGGACACACTCCCTGGAGGCTTTCTCTAAATAACCAGTTTAATGCTGTCTTCACAGGGTGCACGAAGGGAGTGTCAAGCTGGACGCCACCTTAGTTATAGAGCTTGATTATAGGAGGCAGAACATGCCCAGTCTTTAGAGTGAGTCTGGCTATACGTTCTCTTATTAGACAACCAATTAAAATAAGTTGTTTAGGCTCATCCTTCAGCAATCATAACTTCCATAAATAATTAGGCAGAAATGATAATAAAACGTGCCAAAGATTTTGTTTATCCATTTTTCCGAGAGTGCTACATTTTTCAAGACCTTTTCTGTCAAAGGAATCTGCTTTAATCCAGTTCTCATAATTTTTCTTTTCTAAGAGCAAAACGTTTTCATTGTGATGTCTTTAACTTCCCTTATCTCCAGGGGTTAGGAGTTAGCTTTTAGAAGGAAACTGTGACACACAGGTGACCATGCACAACCTTAGCTCTACTGGGAGCCAGTAAAACATGGAGAATTTGTGATATAAATTATATAGATTGGTATCACATTAAATTTTATTAATGCTATTTAATTATTTTGGTGATAGTGGTTGTGTGTGTCTAAGAGGGAGGGAGAGAGAGAAACACAGAGAGAGAGACAGAGAGAGACAGAGACAGAGAGAGACAGAGAGACAGAGAGAGGCAGAGAGAGAGACAGAGAGACTCAAAGATACACAAAGAGAATATGTGTATGTTTATGTGAGAGACACACAGAAGGAACATACAAAGAAACATAGAATATGAATCTGAGATCCTTCTGTCTTCAGATTGATTGATATCAAACTGTTTAATCTTTGTCATTGCAAACCAGCTCTTTAGCTCTTTTTCACCATTAATTTTTAATTTGCTACTTAAATTTTGCCGTTGAACATCGTGTTACTCTAAAACAACAACAACAACAACAAAAACAAAAAACAAAACTAATGGCAGAAGCAAGAAGTTGGTAGTAGGGATTTTTTTCCCCAGTGACTCTGGCTGTAAGTAGAGCTGAGGAGGTTGTGTGGATTCATCACCTCAGTTCCCCATGGAGAAGATATGTCTTCTCTATGTAGATAAGATATTTAAAGTGAAAATTCACCATTAAAACAGTTCATAAATCTGTTTTTTGGTTTCACTTGAAAACAACTATTTTAACTCGTATGTTTCACACACATGAACATCCTGGAAGATTTGTTTGGGAATCTCAAATACTTGGGATGGCTACAGTTCTTATGCTATTTGTCCAGTGGCCTGACAAATTTAATGTTAGGACTATAGTTTCCTGTACAATGCTGAATTAATGTACATGATTCCTCACTACTATAATAAAACTAAAATACCTGGCCACCCCTGTAATAAAATTGTTAACCCGTTACTAGCTTAACGTATTTCTCTCTTACTTAGCCATGCTCATGCTTTCTTTTTTTTTTCCTCTTAAAAATTTTATTTAATATATGTAAGTGCACTGTAGCTGTCTTCAGACACACCAGAAGAGGGCATCCATTCTCATTAGATGGTTATGAGTCATGTGGTTGCTGGGAATTGAACTCAGGACCTCTGGAAGAGCAGTCAGTGCTCTTAACCACTGAGCCATCCCTCCAGCCCTTTCTCTCTCTCCCTCTCTCCCTCTCTCCCTCTCTCCCTCTCTCCCTCTCTCCCTCTCTCCCTCTCTCCCTCTCTCCCTCTCTCCCTCTCTCCCTCTCTCCCTCTCTCCCTCTCTCCCTCTCTCCCTCTCTCTCTCTCTCTCTCTCTCTCTCTCTCTCTCTCTCTCTCTCTCTTTTATTGGATATTCTCTGCCTTTACATTTCATGTTCATGTTTTCTTTTCCCCTTCAGAAAGTAAAAATCCATACGGACAAGAAATACTAAACGGTTAAACCTTATTTATGTAATGGTATGTTCAAATGGGACATTTCCAGGTTCCTTTGCATTTGAAAAGCAAAGCTGTGGCATCTGAATCAGGCACACTTGGATACAGACTTCACACGTGTTTTCCTTAGTTGCACTAGATTCCAGTCTTCTGTCTAATCCAGTTGCGGTAGGCTGTCACTCGAGTATACACCCCCGGCTTGTTTGGCAGGCCACACTGATATCCCCAACTCACAATCCCCACAACAAACCAAAGCCTCCTTGAGTCTTCTTGTACTAGTGGGCCACCAGAATCACCCTGTAGAAAACAAAGCAAATGATTATTTAAATGGAAAAAACAACCTGGAAATCACCAGTCTATTTCTATGGTAGTAAAGGAAGTCCAAGCTGTTATACCAGCATACATCTTTTTGAAACATGCCAAGCCATGCCAAAAAAAAAAAAAAAAAATTACTGAAATCTTTCAAGTATATAAGTAAGGCTGAGACTAATTAACACTCATGAGCAAGCCTTCCTTCTTTTGCTTTCTTGTTTCCTAATCTTCTCAGGCCTCCCTCGAGAAGGGATTCTTTGACCCTCCTCTTTCCTTTGCACTTCTGGCTTCAACCCCATAGTTTTTCCCTGTGATGTCATGTGCTGTGACATTTATTTCACTGCCTCTAAAAAGCCCAGCCTATTACCCTTGGAAATCTCTCCTTGTATTAGCACTGGCTGTATTTCGATACTTGGCCAGTGTCTGTGTTAGCAGTCCTGTAATAAAAATCCATGAGGGAAGGGAGCATCCTTGTTCTGGATGCTGCCCCAACCTTGGCCTCCAGCCAATAGAAGATGTTAAGAAAATAGCTTTTGAATGAAGGAGTCTCTAGATGTGTCCCTTTTACGCCCTGGTATGAGGCCTGATGCATAGTAAATCACCTACTACAATTCTTTTCGTGAATAATTGAAAAGAAATTTTTATGGCAGTTAAGTAGAGCCTTTTTTATGAGGTATTTACCAGCCAATAGCAATAACTAACTGCTTAGAAACGTGTATACATGTAATCATCCAATTAGGGAGATGCTTTTAGAACATACTGTATCATGGGTCAATTCTGTGAATTCTGGAGCTAGATAGTCTGAGTTTGAGCATCTGCCTATCAGGTAGGTGAACTCCAGGACCCTCTTTGACAAATCTCTGCTGAATTTCTCTTATCAATAAATGGCATTAAAAATGAGCTTTAGTGAGATTAACACACAAAACACTCTGGGCACAGTTTAGCATATGGTCAGTACTAATAAAACCCAGCTATTGTTAAAAAATGTATGTCTAGAAAAGTTAGCCATTCATTTGATGGCTCAGAGTAGTTATGTTTTCCATACCTATTTAATTAATGGTTTAATGGAGAGAAACGTCAGTATGTGAATCACCAACTTGCTTGACAAGTACTGCGTGGAGCTGCTGGTACCACGTTCCTCTGGATGAGACATTCATGCTGCATTTTACTAGTCCGCAGCATTTTTTTTTTTATGTTTCTCTGCTATTCTTTTTCTATAGTGGCAAAGCTTTCTGTGTATCTTATCCACCATGGACAAGCAAGTGGTAATCGCGAGTTCCAAGTAACGTGTGGTTAGTTTCTCTGCCTAGGGTCAGACCTTTGAACTGGCATTCATTTTTCTCAACCTGATGAGTCAGGGAGCATCTACTTACATTGACACACAGGTTTCCTAGTGGTGAGAGTAGATATATCTTTGAAAGAATGTCTGAATTGATCTTATAAACTTCTATGCAAAAATATTATTCACTTATTATCATTTATTGAGGCATAAACTCTGTGTGTTGTAAGTACAGTCAGTGAGGCCTGGGGTGGTTCAGGGAAATTTTTATGGTAGTGGTGTGGTGAACTTGCCTGAAGTGAAGGGCAGACTATTCCTATGCAGAAGCCGATGGAGGCTTGCAAGAGCAAGAAGAGGACATTTTAGTTTGTTATTTCCTCAAGCTGTTGTAACCAATACTTTCAGTAGATCTGAAGTTGGCAGCCTGGGATATAATCTAACTGATGAGATTTTTAGAAAACTTTCACGAATCTTAAAAACTTGTTTTACAGAAGGTGGAACCATCTCACATAAAGATATAATGAACTGAGTGCATAAATAAGCCTCTTGATAATCGATATCCACATCTCCACTTTTCAATGCTTGAAACTGTTAAAAATGTATCATTTTGGGAAAACACTTATGGTTTGGGTTCTGGTGTTCTGTAAGCAGCACCACTTTTTCAAGATTGTGCACAACAGATTAAGAGTCAGGAGCATGGATGAAGAGAATAAGCTTTATGTTGCATGCAGCTCATCAAGGCAAACAGTACTGGATTCCTGAAGAGACTAGAGTATTTATAATAATGTTTAAATCCCTAACGTTTTGCTCCTATAACTACATTGGCCTCATTTCAGATAAAGGAATGGAACCTGTTACGTTTCATCGATTTCATTAAAATTTTAAGACTAAATTTTATACTCATTACTGTATATAGTTGTGCATTTACTATTTGTTTTTTGGATGTTTAATTTAAAATTTTACAGGCTAGAGAAAACAGTATAGCATGTGACTGCTAAAAAAAATCCAATTTTAAAAGTATTTTAAAGATTAAAAAATGTATACAATATCTTAATTATTTGAGTTACAAGATATCCCAAATTATATAGTAGTAGAAAAGGAAAAGAAAGACAAGAGAAAGGGAGGGGAGGGACAGACAGAGGAAAATGGAAGAGAGGGAAGGAATGGGAGGAGGAAGAAAAAGAAAGGGAAAAGAAAGGAGAGCAGGAAAGAAAAAGGAAGGAATGAAAAAGCAACTAGTTTGTAATTTACAAAGAAAATAGTATAAATTAAAGCATAATTATGTTATGAACTTTAAATGACTGTTTTCATTGTGAGTTGATTATTAAATACAGTTATAAGATAGGAAATGATTTTATAATTTATGGGTATGATACTGAATACTAAAATCAAGCAAGCTTCTACTGCTTCAGCATTGTTCCTTGTGATAAGAACGTCAAAATTTACTCTCTAGAGATTTTGAAGCATACAATAGTTTATTATTAATTGTATCCACCATGTTATATTATCTTGGTTTAGCCATCCATAGTAACTAACAATATTTTCATGCTACATAAAATTTAAAACAGAATTCTATCTCTAAAATTAAGGCCATTTTTTTTTCTTTTTGAGGAGCAGAGCTTTATGTTGTAACTGTTGTTATCTTTTTGCCTGTCACAGGGTGATGTGTTTGAAAATGCCTGTAAACTTCCCAGTGGTGACATAGATAATGTTGTTACCTGGCATGCATCCACAGCTCCTGAACGCACTCCAGCACAGAGCATTCCTGGCAAGACACTTCCACCGTAACTAGCTGGCTCATTGCATACCTCTGAACTTATTAGTCTGACCTCTCCTTGCTGTAGATTTGTGACTGCGTTGCCTGTTCAGTGTAAAAACAGAAATGAATCAGACCTCAGAAAATATGAGTCAATGACTCTGTGCCAAATTTAAGAATAACATGACTATTATAAACATTATCTATGTTGAAAGGATGGCACCAGAAGATGCACATAAGTAAATCTGGGCAAGATTGCTGTAGGAGAGAAGGGATAACTCCTTTAGAGAGATGAGATTTTCTTTACTCTTTGAGTTTGCGATATATCTTTCTTTATTCTCTTGGAGTTGATAAATGATTGGGTGTGGTGACACATGACCGTGATCCCAATATGTAGGAGGTGAATGTAGAATCATGAGGAGTTCAAGGTCAGCTTTAGTTATATAGTAAATTTGAGGCCAATCTGGGCTACCATGAGAACAAACACACAAACAAACAAAAAAATCTAACCCAACAATAACAAAAAAAAAAAAAAAAAAAAAAAAAAAAAAACAACAACAACCCCCTAATACTTGTGTTAAAAGTGACTTACAATATTTAAAGTTAATTGATGGATTTTTGGGTTAGAAAACTACGTATCAGAAGAGAAATCAGGGAGGCTGACCAATGGGTGAGTGGGAGACCAAGACTGCAGGAGAGCAGAGAGATCTCTGTGGAGTGCACACGGAAAGTGCACACCATACCTTGCCCTGCCCCGCCTTGCCCGATCCAGCGATTGGGAACAGAAAATTAGAACTTCTGTTTCCACCCGGAGGCGACTTCCGGACACAGAGCGGAACCTGGCCTACCTGACACCCGGATTGGCAGCTCATAGAGGCTGAGCAACTGCGATTGAGAACAGAAAATTAGAACTTCTGTTTCCACCCAGAGGCGACTTCCGGACGCAGAGCGGAGCCTGGCCTACCTGCCAGGCAGAACGGCGGCTCATAGAGGCTGAGCAACTGGTGAGTAAGAGACCAAGACTGCAGGGGAACAGAGAGATCTCTGCGGAGTACACACGGAAAGTGCACACCATACCTTGCCCTGCCCCGCCTTGCCCGATCCAGCAATTGGGAACAGAAAATTAGAACTTCTGTTTCCAACTGGAGGCGACTTCAGGACGCAGAGCAGAGCCTGGCCCATCTGCCACCCGGAATGGAGGCTCATAGAGGCTGAGCAACTGGTGGGTGGGAGACCTGGGCTGCAGGGGAGCAGAAAGATCTCTGTGGAGTACACACGGAAAGTGCACCTCCTGCCTTGCCCTGCCCTGCCGTGCCTGATCCAGCAAACAGAAACAGAACGTTGGAACTTCTGCTCACACCCGACGACTCTGAGGCATAAAACAGGGCTAGACCCATCTGACACCTCAACCAGTGGAGAACCAGGGACACAGACCAGATACAAGGGAAAGGCAAGAACATATCACTGACAACAAAATGGCAAGAGGAAAGAGAAAGAGTATATCCCAAGGGAACCAAGACAATCTAGCAACACCAAAGCCCAGCTCTCCCATAACAGCAAACATCGAAATTCCAAACACTCCAGAAAAAGAAGACACAGACCTGAAATCATGCCTCAAGACGCTGATAGAGTTACTTAAACAAGAAAGGGAGGAAAAGCAAAAAGATTCAGAAGCTTTTAAAGAAGAAACAAGAAAAACACTCAAAGAACTCAAAGAACTAGAGGAAAACAGAACCAAAGAAATAAAAGAATGGAAGAGGGAAATTAAAACAGAGATTGACACAATAAAGAAAACACTAAAAGAGATAACCCTAGAGTCAGAACACCAAAAAACGAAATCAGGAGTCACAGAAGCAAGCATGTCCAATAGATTGCAAGAGATCGAAGAGAGAATCTCGGGGGCAGAACAACATTGCAAACATAGACAAAACAGCCAGAGAAGATGCAAAAAACAAAAAGCTCCTAACCCAAAATGTCCAGGAAATCCAAGACACAATGACAAGACCGAACCTAAGGATAATAGGAATAGAAGAGGGAGAAGAGTATCAACTAAGAGGCACAGTAAATATCTTCAACAAAATCATAGAAGAAAACTTCCCTACCCTTAAGAATGAGATGACCACAAGCATAAAAGAAGCCTTCAGAACTCCAAATAGGTTGGACCAGAAAAGAAATACCTCCCGACACATAATAGTAAAAACATCAAGCGCCCAAAGTAAAGAAAGAATACTAAAAGCAGTAAGGGAAAAAGGTTAGGTAACATATAAAGGCAGACCAATCAGACTCACACCCGATTTCTCAACAGAGACTATGAAAGCTAGAAGAGTCTGGACAGACATCATGCACTCCTTAAGAGAGCACAAGTGCCAGCCCAAGCTGCTATACCCAGCAAAACTATCAATCACCATCGATGGAGAGACGAAGATATTTCAAGACAAATCAAAATTCACACAATATCTGACCACAAACCCAGCACTACAACGAATTATAGGTGGAAAACCCAATACAAGGAGGGAAAATACAGCCTAGTAAGAACAAGAAAACTCCTAAATAAGAAAACTAAAAGAAGAAAAAAAAACACACACACAACTCAACCCAAAAAAGCAATAATAGCAGGAAACAGAAACAACTATTCCTTGATATCTATTAACATCAATGGTCTCAACTCCCAAATAAAGAGACATAGATTATCAGACTGGATACATAAACAAAATCCAGCCTTTTGCTGCATACAGGAAACTCTTTCAGAGACAAAGACAGACACTATCTCAGAGTAAAAGGGTGGGAAAAAAACTTCCAAGCAAACAGCTCCAAGAAACATGCTGGAGTGGCTATTCTAATATTGAATAAAGTAAATTTCCAACCAAAAGTTATCAAAAAAGATAAGGAAGGACACTTTTTACTCATTACCGGGGAAATCTGTCAGGAGGAACTCTCAATCCTTAACATATATGCTCCAAATAAAAAAATCACCCACATTCATAAAAGAAACCCTACTAAAGCTCAAAAAATACATTTGACCCCACACAATAATAGTGGGTAACTTTAATACCCCACTCTCACCAATGGACAGATCAGGGAAACAGAAACAGAACCAGGACACTGCAAAACTAGCAGAGACTTTGAACCAACTAGAATTAATAGATATATACAGAACATACTATCCCAAAGTAAAAGAATACACCTTCTTCTCACCACTCCATGGCACCTTCTCGAAAATTGACCACATAATTGGACACAGAACGAGCCTCCATTGATATAAGAAGATTGAAATACTCCCATGCATCCTTTCAGATCAACATGGTCTACGGCTGGTCTTTAACAACAACAAAGACAACAAAAAGCCCACATACATATGGAAACTAAACAATGCTCTGTTAAAGGATAGCAGGGTCAAAGAAGAAATAAAGAAAGAAATTAAGGATTTTCTAAAATTCAACGAAAATGAAAACACAACATACCCAAACCTATGGGATGCAATGAAAGCAGTATTGAAAGGAAAACTCACAGCCCTAAGTGCTTTCACAAAGAAACTGGAGAGAGCTCACATCAGCAACCTGACAGCACCGCTAAAAGCCCTAGAACAAAAGGAAGCAGATATACCCAAAAAGCGTAGATGGCAAGAAATAATCAAAATTAGGGCAGAAATAGACCAAATAGAAACAAAAAGAACCATTGAAAAAATCAACAAAACCAAGAGTTGGTTCTTTGAGAAAATCAACAAGATTGATAAACCCCTAGCCAGACTAACTAGAGGGCAAAGAGAGAGTATCCAAATTAACAAAATCAGAAAGGAAAGTGGGGACATAACAACTGAAACTGAGAAAATTCAAGAAATCATCAGATCCTACTACAAAAACTTATACTCCACAAAATTGGAAAATCTGGAGGAAATGGATGAATTCCTAGACAGATACAAGGTCCCAAAGTTAAACCAGGACCAAGTAAACCATCTAAATAACCCTATAACACCTAAAGAAATAGAAGAAGTCATCAAAAGCCTCCCAACCAAAAAAAGCCCAGGTCCAGACGGGTTCAGTGCAGAATTTTATCAGACTTTTATTGAGGATATAACACTAATATTCGCCAAACTATTCCAAAAGATAGAATCAGATGGAATATTACCCAACTCATTTTTGAGGCTACAATAACCCTCGTACCTAAACCACACAAAGACCCTACAAGGAAAGAGAACTTCAGACCAATCTCACTTATGAACATTGATGCAAAAATACTCAACAAAATCCTCACAAACTGAATCCAAGAACACATCAAAATGATCATTCATCATGACCAAGTAGGCTTCATCCCTGGGATGCAGGGATGGTTTAACATAAAGAAATCCATCAACGTAATCCACTATATAAACAAACTCAAAGACCAAAATCACATGATCATATCACTAGACGCTGAGAAAGCATTCTCCAAAATCCAACACCCCTTCATGTTAAAAGTTCTGGAAAGAACAGAAATCCAATGCCCATACTTAAACATAATAAAAGCAATATACAGCAAACCAACAGCCAACATAAAACTTAATGGCGAGAAACTTGAAGCAATCCCACTAAAATCAGGGACTCGACAAGGCTGCCCACTTTCTCCCTACCTATTCAACATAGTATTGGAAGTCCTGGCTAGAGCAATTAAACAGCAAAAGGAGATCAAGGGGATACAAATCGGAAAGGAAGAGATAAAAACATCACTCTTTGCCGATGACATGATAGTGTACTTGAGTGACCCCAAAAATTCCACCAGAGAACTCCTACAGCTGATAAAACAAGTTCAGCAAAGTTGCTGGATACAAAATTAACTCAAAAAAATCAGTAGCCTTCCTGTACTCAAAGGACAAACATGTGGAGAAAGAAATTAGGGAAAAGGTACCCTTCACAATCGTTACAAAAACTATGAAATACCTTGGTGTGACTCTAACTAAGCAAGTGAAGGACCTGTATGACAAGAACTTCAAACCTCTAAAGAAAGAAATTGAGGAGGATCTCAGAAAATGGAAAGATCTCCCATGCTCATGGATTGGAAAAATCAACATCTTAAAAATGGCCATCCTACCAAAAGCAATCTACAGATTCAATGCAATCCCCATCAAAATTCCAACCCAGTTCTTCATGGAATTGGAAAGATCAATGTGCAATTTCATATGGAATAACAAAAGACCTAGAATAGCGAAATCCATCCTCAACAACAAAAAAACATCAGCGGGAATCACTATCCCTGACCTCAAGCTATATTACAAGGCAATTGTGCTGAAAACTGCATGGTACTGTTACAGAAATAGGCATGTGGATCAATGGAATAGAACAGAAGATCCAGAAATGAGCCCTCATGTATGTGGTCACCTGATTTTTGACAAAGGAGCAGTAAACATTCAATGGAAAAATGATACCCTATTCAACAAATGGTGTTGGTCCAACTGGCACTCAGCATGCAAAAGAATGAAAATAGACCCGTTCTTATCTCCTTGTAGAAAGCTCAAGTGTAAGTGGATCAAAGATCTCCACATTAAACCAGATACACTGAAACTATTAGATGAGAAAGTAGGGAAAACCTTAGAACACATAGGTACAGGAGAAAATTTCCTGAACAAAACACCAATGGCTCAAGCTCTAAGGTCATAGATTAACAAATGGGACTTAATGAGATTGCAAAGTTTCTGTAAGGCTAAAGACATCGTAAAGAAAACAAAACGGCAACCAACAGAATGGGAAAAGATCTTTACCAACACCACATCAGATAGAGGCCTAATATCCAAGGTGTACAAGGAACTCAAAAAGCTAGACACCAGAGAATCAAATAACCCTATTAAAAATGGGGTACAGAGCTAAACAAAACATTTTCAGTTGAGGAACACCGAATGGCCGAGAAACATCTGAGGAAGTGCTCGACATCCTTAGCCATCAGGGAAATGCAAATCAAAACAACCCTAAGATTCCACCTCACACCAGTCAGATTGGCCAAGATCCAAAACTCAGATGACAGCAGATGCTGGCGAGGCTGTGGAGAAAGAGGAACACTTCTCTACTGTTGGTGGGGTTGCAAGCTAATACAACCACTCTGGAAATCAGTCTGGCGATACCTCAGAAAATTGGATATAGTACTACCTGAAGACCCAGCTATTCCACTTCTGGGCATATACCCCAGAGACACTTTAATACACAACAAAGATATATGCACCACAATGTTCATAGCGGCTCTATTTATAATAGCCAGAAGCTGGAAGGAACCCAGATGTCCTTCAGTAGATGAATGGATACAAAAATTGTGGTACAGTTACACAATGGAGTACTACTCAGCTATCAGAAACAATGACTTAATGAAATTCTTAAGAAAATGGCTGCATCTAGAGAAGATCATCCTGAGTGAGATAACCCAGTCACAAAAGAACAGACATAATATGTAGTCACTGATAGTGGGATGCTAACCCCAGAGGCTTGCACTCCCCCAGAAACAACTCACAGACTGTATGAAGTCCAAGAAGTAAAGAAAACAAAAAAATATACATATATTTACAAAACAAGAAGACTTTGACTATTTCCATGTTGCGTTTTGTTTTGCATGTACTTTATGCTCATGGTAACTATTAGGTTTTCAATGCATACTGTCAAGCCCTTGAAAAAAATCAAGTACTGACTAAAAAAATATATTCACATGGTTTTATGTAAAAATTATTTTAATGTCTGAAAAAACAGTACTGACAAAAATGTATAATTTTAAGCAAAAAATGTTTAAAATCTGTACATTTATCTTTGTTTTGTAAAATAATGTCGTTTAAAAAAAAAAGAAGAGAAATTAGTCTACTCTCAAAGTTAAAGAAGTAGTCTACGATATCAGTGTTCCTTGAGAACAGAACTGTCACAATTTTCCATGATTGGTATAGACACCTATTATTTCAGGTCAGTTGGTTCAAAGAAACAGAATGAAATCTTTTCCAAGACAATTAGGACATTTTAATGTCTTACCACAATTGTAATAATCCATATACACCACCAAAGCTTCTTATCCATTTCCCACCTAATAGTGTTTTTTTTTTTTTTTTTTTTTTTTTTTTTTTTTTTTTTTCTTGGCCACAATTCTTACTTTAAATTGTGTTTATTTTATGTAAAATTTCATTTATCCCATGAATGAACATAATAAATTATTATCTAACATGGATTTTCTTTCTGTGGCTGTGGGATTCATTTTATACCAGAATAACTTGAAGGCCATATCTTAAGTGTTATTAAAAAACCCAGGTCATAGTCTTTTTTAAGTCTCCTTTTATGAACAGAAAAGTATAGACTTTCTGTATTAATAAGGGACTTATTGAAGGGGTTCTCGCCAACCTAAGCATTGGCACACATGGCTCTGGCAGGCCTCGCCCTCTCTCCCACCCCATTACCTCCCCCCCCCTGCCTTGCTAAAACCCATTAGATTACATCTCAAAAAGCTAGCCGCCAAGGTTACATTTCCTTATTCAACCACTTCCTTCACCAGAGGCTGACTGTCAAGGTCTGATATCAAAGTATTGGAGCCCAACACTCAAAAGCTCCCTTTTGCCCAAACAAAATTAACCAACTTATTCCAAGACAGGAGTTTCCCCCTTTACATTTATAAACTGCCATTTGCCTACAGGACACTTCTGTCTTTTCTTTATGCAAAGGCCTTTGTCCCTATGGGAAAAATATCTCTTCCCCTCTCCCTTGTGATTTTTCACCCCCTATCTTGTTCCCCCTCCCTTCTTTCTTTTCCTTTATCACCTGATCTTTGTCTGTCTGGGATGAATAAATTGCTTTGTGCTTAGAACTTGGTTTTGAGGTGTCTTGAGCCAAGTTCTAGGACCCTTCACCTTTTTCATTTTTTTTTCTTTCACATTTCTCTGTTCTGATATCAGAATTCTGTGGTTTCTAAGGGTTGCTTGTTTTACATTGCTGAGGCAGCAGCTATAGCTAGAGGCAGGTCTGACCAGAATGTAGATGGTTCTGTAGAAGAGGCTATCCTCAGGGGTTTCCTCACCTAGGAATTTACAAGGCTGGACATGGTGGGACAAGCCCATATCTCTATTATTGAAACTGCTTCAAGAGAATTATGAATTTGAGGCCATCCTGAGCTTCATAGTGGACTCCAAATTAGCCGGATTAAAATGAGATTTTATGACAAAACAAAACAAACACATTTACATAGAAACAAATAACAGAAGATTTGTTGTCAAAATGTTTCATTTCCCAGAGACATTTACCTCCATAAGTGAGAGATCCCCATCCTGTGACGTATGCAACAGACCCAGGTATGATGCTTTGGGTTGCTGCTGGCAGGCATACCCTGTGGATATTTCTGGTAAAGGTGACAGGTCTTTCAAGCTGTACAACTGCAATGTCATTGTCACGAGTTGTGGAGCTGTATTCGTCATGGGCTAGAATAGCCCGCACTCTCACTCTTAACCTAGGACTTATTGTAGAAACACCGAAGGTGGCAGTCCATTGTTGAGGGTTAGAGTAGCTAAAGAACATAAAATAATACAAAAATATCAAACATAAAACAAAACATGCTATTAAATAGAGAATTCAATATCCCCTCATATATCTGTTCTTTGGGTTTTATTTAAATTATGTTAGTTCTTTGAGAATTTACTATAATGTGTTTTTTATTTTCCACCAACTTCCCAGTAATGTTTCCCTAAACTGTAATCTCACAATTCAATTGAATTCTTTACTAGCAGCCTAGTAGTTTAATTCTAAATAGACAGAAAAATAAAATTTTTCGAAAACACATCTTCAAATAATAACTTATCTTGACCATTTTTATTTCCCAGTGAGTGTATCCTAACATGTTAATGATAACTAGTAAAGGGGAATGCTATTGTTTTTTGTCCTTTCTTGATATTCCGGTCCATGAAGCAAAGGATTCTGAAATAATTATCTTCCCTATTTTAACTTGTTCCTTTTGATTGTTGTTGTTGTTGTGAGAAGAAAGATCTATTTAAATAGTAATGAGGTTGCAGGCTATCTTTCTTGTTAATGCATGAATAATTTTTCTGTACTAAATTTGATGCATGTATATATATGTATATACATATAAATATAGACATACACATGTATGTATATATGTATGTATGTATATATATATAAAATTTAACATAAAAATGTAGAAATTAGTATGGTAACTTGGGACGATAGAGTGTGTTAAGTACACCAATACAGACACATGCAAGGTAAAGAGTAGATAAGTTTTAGTAAATCAAAATTAAGTACAACATACACAAATTTATCCAGTAAATGTGAAACCACAAGAAAGTATTGGTAATGCTCAATATTTGAATTTTGAGACAGTCCACGTAGCTCAGTCTTGCTTAGAGCTTGTTAGATGACTGAGGGTTATCTTGAACTCCAGATCCTTTTGTCTCTGCATTCCAAATGTTTGCATTAGACTGCCTGATTCTCAGGTAATGTCTACAAGCTTTGGAGACTTACAATAATGTCTATAAACAAATAGTAACCAGACTGGGGAGCCATTGTAGAATGGACATGGAATATTAGTAGAAAATCCATGCTAAGTGAGGCCTATGCACCTCTTAAATATAAGAAGAGATGCTCAAATACACTGGCTAACAAGCAATAGAAATTATAACAATGAACACCTTGTGTGTATTAATAACAATGACAAATATTATGCAGAAGCACATTATCAAATGGTAGGTGGAAATTTAGTTCTCTTCCATTACTAGTCAAATTGACCATTTGGAGAGTTTTACAGTTTTATACAATATTTATCAAGTTTCATGTCTATATCTGGGTACATGTCATAAACATTTCTAAAGATTTTATAGAAAGATAGTATTCCTTTTCATGTATTTACTTATGAATGTTGGGTAATGTGTTCTTTCTGTTAGTAGGAAATTACTGCCATCTAGTATGATGAAGCAAACATGACAGCTTCATACAATGGATTCCCATGAAGAAACAGTTTAAACAGATAGGAATTCTCATGATTAGGTGGAAACCATAAAGAATAATACAAAACTCATACACACTGCTGTTGCTATAAATTAAAAGCATTTATACATAAAATGTTTGTTTTCACGCCTGAGCAGTCTTATTCTAGGGAGACATTTATTCTTCCACCACCTCTCCACTCATTTTTATCAGACCTGTGGATCCTGAGCCATATAGGTTAGCTTCTTTTCTGTATCCAACTTCCCCAGTGAATCCTCTGGGCACTCAAAGCTGCCATGAGCAACCTATCTCACCAGGGCCTCCATTCTCCCCCAATCTTTCTTCTTGCTTTCATCAGACATGGGGATTCTGAACCATACAGAGCTGCTGATCCAGAACCATGCAGTCCAAAGATGCCCATCAGAGGCCTGCCACACCAGGACCATGGAGGACAACCCCCTACCAATACCTACTACAACAGAAACATCCAAAGACCAATGTCACCCAGAAAGTCCTTAAAAGAACATAGCCAACAAAGGCCAGGGTAATATGACACCACCAGAACACAGCTGCCCTACTAGAGCAAGCTCTGAATATCCTAATCTAACCGAAGCATAAAAAAAATGACCTTAAATAATTTGAAATGTAAATACAGAGAATATCCAATAAAATAATTTTTTAAACAATCATAGAGGCCTTTAAGAGGAACAAAGAAATACAAAAAAATACAATCAAACCAGTGAAGGAAATAAAACTGTGCAAGACCTGAAAGTGAAAATAGAAGCAAAAACAAATCACAGAGGAAATTCTAGAGACGGAAAACCTAGGAAAGAGAACAGCAATAACGGATGCAAGTATCTGCAACAGAATAAAGTATATAGAAGAGAATCTCAGGCATAGAATATACAATAGAAGACATTTATAATCAGGCAAAGAAAAATTTAACCCTAAATATTCCTGACACAAAACATGCAGGAAATTTGGGACACCGTGAAAAAACCTAATCTAAAGATAATAGATAGAATTAGGTGAAGAGTCCAAGCTGCACATACCCACCAGGAAAGGAGGAGACCCAGACAACACAGGACAGGCGAGAACTAGGTGAGAACGGATTCTGACTAGCCAGGGGGAAGAGAGATCTCAGTGGAGCACGTGGAAAGTGTGTGCCTGCCCGCCCAGCGTGATCCAGGGATCCAGGAACCCCTTGGCATCAGACACTCTGTTCCCAGCCGATGGCTTCCAGGGCGCACAACAGGCACTCAGAACATCCTCCACCAGAAACAGCGGAGATCCAGGGACACAGGCCAGGTATAAGCGAAAGGCAAGAACCAATCACTGACAACAAGATGGCAATAGGAAAGCAAAAGAATGTACCCCAGGGAAATAAAGACAACCTGGCAACACTAGAACCCAGCTTTCCCATCACAACAAACAGCAGAATGCCAAACACTCCAGAAAAAGAAGACTCAGACACGAAATCCTACCCCAAGATGATGATAGAGATCCTTAAACAAGAACAAGAAGAAAAGCATAAAGAATTAGAAGAATTAGAAAACAAACAAACAAACAAACAAACAAAAAACACTAAAAGAACTAGAAGAAAACAGAACCAAAGAGATGAAGGAATGGAAAAATGAATTTAAAATGGAAATAGACATAATAAAGAAAACACTAAAAGAGACAACCCTAGAGATAGAAAACCTAAAAAAGGAATCAGGAGTCACAGATGCAAGCATTTCCAACAGACTACAAGAGATGGAAGAAAGAATCTCAGGGGCCGAAGACAACAATGAAAACATAGACAAAACAGTCAGAGAAGATGCAAAAACCAAAAAACTCCTAACCCAAAATGTGCAGGAAATCCAGGACAAAATGAGAAGACCAAAGCTAAAGATAATAGGAGAGAGCGAAGAATATCAACTAAGAGGTACGGTAAATATCTTCAACAAAATTGTAGAAGAAAAATTTCCTACCCTTAAGAACGAGATGACCACGAGCATAAAAGAAGCCTTCAGAACTCCAAATAGGTTGGACCAGAAAAAAAATTCCTCCCGACACATAATAGTCAAAACACCAAGTGCCCAAAGCAAAGAAAGAATACTAAAAGCAGTAAGGGAAAAAGGTCATGTAACATATAAAGGCAGACCAATCAGATTCACACCCGATTTCTCAACAGAGACTATGAAAGCTAGAAGAGCCTGGACAGACATCATGCAGACCCTGAGAGAGCACAAGTGCCAGCCCAAGCTGCTATACCCAACAAAACTATCAATCACCATAGATGGCGAGATGAATATATTCCAAGACAAAACTAAATTCACACAATATATAACCACAAACCCAGCACTACAACGAATTATAGGTGGAAAACCAAATACAATGAGGGGAACCACTTCATAATAAAAACAAGAAATTTCTAAGGAAGAAAACCAAAAGAAGAAAGACACACAGGCACATTTCAACCTACCAAAGCAACAATAGCAGGAAACAGCAACCACTAATCCTTGATATCTATTAACATAAATGGACTCAACTCCCCAATAAAAAGATATAGGCTATCAGACTGGATACATAAACAAAACCCAGCATTTTTCTGCATACAGGAAACTCATATCAGAGACAAAGACAGACACTATCTCAGAATAAAAGGGTGGGAAAAAACTTCCAAGCAAATGGCCCCAAGAAGCAAGCTGGAGTGGCCATTCTAATATTGAATAAAGTAGATTTTCAACGAAACGTTATCAAAAAAGATAAAAAAGAAAACTTTTTACTCATTACAGGGGAAATCTGTTGAGAGGAACTCTCAATCCTTAACATATATGCTCCAAATACAAAAGCACCCATATTCATAAAAGAAACCCTACTAAAGCTCAAAAAATACATTTTTACCCACACAATAATAGTGGGACACTTTAATACCCCACTCTCACCAATGTATATATCATGGAATCAGAAACTGAACAAGGGCACTGTAAAACTAACAGAGACTATAAACCAACTTGAATTAATAGATATCTACTGAACATATCATCCTAAAACTAAAGGATACACCTTCTTCTCAGCACCTCATGGCACCTTCTTGAAAACTGACCACATAATTGGACACAGAACGAGCCTTAATCGATACAAGAAGATCAAAATACTCCCATGCATCCTTACAGATCACCATGGTCTAAGGCTGGTCTTTAATAACAACAAAGACAACAAAAAGCCCACGTAAACATGGAAACTAAACAATGCTCAATTAAACTATAGCAAGGTCAAAGAACAAATAAAGAAAGAAATTAGGGATTTTCTAAAATTCAATGAAAAAGAAAACATGACATACCCAAACCTATGGGATGCAATGAAAGCAGCACTGAGAAAAAACACATAGTTCTGAGTGCTTCCAAAAAGAAACTGGAGAGAGCATACACTAGCTTCCTGAGAGCACAGTTGAAAGCTCTAGAGCAAAAGGAAGCAGATACACCCAAGAGGAGTAGCCAGAAAGAAATAATCAAACATAGGGTAGAAATAGACCAAATAGAAACGAAAAGAACCATTGAAAGAATCAACAAAACCAAAAGCTGGTTGCTTGAGAAAATCAACAAGATTGATAAACCCTTAGCCAGACTAACTAGAGGGCAAAGAGACAGTATCCAAATTAACAAAATCAGAAAACAAAGTGGAGAAATAATGACTGAATCTGAGGAAATTCAAGAAATCATCAGATCCTACTACAAAAGCCTAAACTCAACAAAGCTGGAAAATCTGGAGGAAATGGATGAATTCCTAGACAGATACAAGATCCCAAAGTTAAACAAGGACCAGGTAAACTAGCTAAACAATCCATTAACACCTAAAGAAATAGAAGAATTCATCAAACTGGTCCCAACCAAAAAAAGTCCAGGTCCAAACGGGTTTGGTGCAGAATTTTATCAGACATTTATTGGTGACATAATACCAATACTCTCCAAACTATTCCACAAGAGAGAATCAGATGGAATACTACCTAACTCATTTTTTGAGGCTACAATAACCCTCCTTCCTAAACCACACAAAGACCCTACAAGGAAAGAGAACTTCAGACCAATCTCAGTTATGAACATTGATGCAAAAATACTCAACAAAATTGTTGCAAACCGAATCCAAGAACACATCAAAACTATCATTCATCATGACCAAGTAGGCTTCATCCCTGGGATGCAGGGATGGTTTAATATAAGGAAATCCATCAACGTAATCCATCATATAAACAAACTCAAAGAACAAAATCACATGGTCATCTCACTAGATTCTGAGAAAGCATTTGACAAAATTCAACACCCCTTCATATTAAAAGTCCTGGAAAGAACAGGAATCCAAGGTCCATACCTAAACATAATGAAAGCAATATACAGCAAACCAACAGCCAACATCAAACTTAATGGTGGGAAATTTGAAGCAATTCCACTAAAATCAGGGACTAGACAAAACTGCCCACTCTCCCCCTAACTATTCAACATAGTACTGGAAGTTCTGGCTGCAGTAATTAGACAGCAAAAGGAAATCAAAGGAATACAAATCAAAAAGGAAGAAGTAAAAACATCACTTTTTGCCAATGACATGATAGTGTACTTAAGTGACCTCACAAATTCCACCAGAGAACTCCTACAGCTGATAAAGAAGTTCAGAAAAAGTTGGCTGGATATAAAATTAACTCAAACAAATCAGTAGCCTTCCTATATTCAAAGGACAAAAATGTGGACAAAGAAATTAGGGAAAAGATACCCTTCACAATAGTCACAAAAACTATGAAATACCTTGGTGTGACTCTAACTAAGCAAGTGAAGGACCTGTATGACAAGAACTTCAAACCTCTAAAGAAGGAAATCGAGGAAGATCTCAGAAAATGGAAAGATTTCCCATGCTCATGGATTGGAGGATCAACATTTTTAAAATGGCCATCCTACCAAAAGCAAAATTCAATGCAATCCCCATCAAAATTCCAACCCAGTTCTTCATTGAGTTGGAAAGAGCAATGTGCAATTTCATCTGGAATAACAAAAGACCTAGAATAGCGAAATCCATCCTTAACAACAAGAAAACATCTGTGGGAATCACTATCCTTGACCTCAAGCTATATTACAAGGCAATTGTGTTTAAAACTGCATGGTACTGGTTCAGAAATAGGGATGTGGATCAACAGAATAGAATAGAAGATCCAGAAATGAGCCCTCACGTATATGGTCACCTGATTTTTGACAAAGGAGCTGTAAACATTCATTGGAAAAAGGACAGCCTATTCAACAAATGGTGTTGGTCCAACTGGCACTCAGCATGCAGAAGAATGAAAATAGACCCTTTCTTATCTCCTTGTACAAAACTCAAGTGTAAGTGGATCAAAGATCTCCACATTAAACCAGATACACTGAAACTATTAGATGAGAAAGTAGGGAAAACCTTAGAACACATAGGCACCGGAGAAAATTTTCTGAACAAAACACCAATGGCTCAAGCTCTAAGGTCAAAGATTAACAAATGGAACTTAATGAGATTGCAAAGTTTCTTTAAGCCTAAGGACATTGTCAAGAAAACAAAACGGCCGCCAACAGAATGGGAAAAGATCTTTACCAACTCCACATCAGATAGAGGCCTAATATCCAAGGTATACAAAGAACTCAAAAAGTTAGACACCAGAGAATCAAATAACCCTATTAAAAAAATGGGGTACAGGCACTTCCTTCGGACGCAAGTTATTAGTGGACAACGTCTCGGCCTCACCAGGAAACTACTAAAGTTTCTCTGGGATCAAATAGAATTTTGTAAGAACAGAATGGATGGAGAAGAGAAAACCTATGATGGCTGTGAAGGCCCTGATGCCATGTATGTGAAATTAGTATCTTCTGGTGGTCATGAATTTATTGTAAAAAGAGATCATGCATTAACATCAGGAACAATAAAGGCCATGTTGAGTGGTCCAGGTCAGTTTGTGGAGAATGAAACCAATGAGGTCAATTTTAGAGAGATCCCTTCACATGTGCTATCAAAAGTGTGCATGTATTTTACCTACAAGGTCCACTATACTAACAGCTCCACTGAAATTCCAGAATTCCCAATTGCACCTGAAATTGCATTGGAACTGCTGATGGCCGCGAGCTTCCTAGATTGTTAAATAAAATAAATTATAATAAACTGTTAATTTTTTTCAGTATTTAATACCTGTAGTTCAGGTAGTAATTTTTTCACATATAGCATGTTGCCTGTATGAAATTGAACTCTAAAGCTAATTGCTGAGCAGATTCCTTCTGTCATTTGCATAGCAGAGTTGAGATTTGTTTGCTATATCAACAAATTAAGGAAGTTTCATAAGCCAAAAAATAAACAGATAATGCCAGTTTATAGGTGGTTTGCTTTCTCCTTTGGATGTGACCTTTAAAGTTGTAACTGATACAGCAAATCCTGTGACATACGCATAAATGAGTATTCTACAGGTAAATACAGGGGCTAAGTATGTTTGTGTTTTTAGTGTTCTTTTTAAGAACCAGTTCTGATTTAAAGCCACTGAGCATTACTAGAGTTATGCAAATAATTACATGAAAAACATGTTTATAACTTAGCCAAACCTTGATTTTTGTAACTCAAGAATAAGTTGAAATTTCTTATGTGTTTTTTGATAAACTGCAGTATTGTTTAAGTGAAAAAAAATGGGGTACAGAGCTAAACAAAACATTCTCAATTGAGGAATATTGAATGGCTTAGAAACATCTAAGGAAGTGCTCAACATTTTTAGCCATTAGGGAAATGCAAATCTAAACAACCCTGAGATTCCACCTCACACCAGTCAGATTGGCCAAGATCCAAAACTCAGATGACAGCAGATGCTGACGAGGTTGTGGAAAAAGAGGAATACTTCTTTACTGTTTGTGGGGTTGTTACTGATACAACCGCTCTGAAAATCAGTCTGGAGATTCCAATAAAGAAAATTGGACATAGTACTACCTGAATATCCAGCTAATTCACTTCTTTACATATACTGCAGAGACACTCCAATATACAACAAGATACATGCACCACAATGTTCATAGCAGCTCTATTTATAATAGCCAGAATCTGGAAAGAACCCAGATGTCCTTCAGTAGATGAATGGATACAAAAATTGTGGTACATTTACACAATGGAGTACTACTTAGCTATCAGAAACAATGACTTAACCAAATTCTTAAGAAAATAGTTGCATCTAGAGAATATCATCCTCAGTGAGATAACCCAGTCGCAGAAGAACAGACATAATATGCAGTCACTGATAGTGGGATGCTAACCCCAGAGGCTCGCACTGCCCCAGAAACAACTCACAGACTGTATGAAGTCCAAGAAAAAAAGAAAACAAAACAAAACAAAAAAAATAGTCATGCTCAATCCTTACCCACCAAGAACACATTGACAAATTCCGGGTTGTACCCTGCGTTACATGTACTGTTTGCTCATTGTAAAAAAAAAAATCTTTACACACCAAGAAAACTTTGACTATTTCCAGGTTGCATCTTGTTTTACATGTACCTTATGCTCATTGTTACTGGTGGGATCTTTATCACACTATCAAACCTTTAAAAAAAAAAAAAAGAAAGAAAGCATTTGACAAAATCCAACACCCCTTCATGTTAAAAGTCTTGCAAAGAACTGGAATCCAAGGCCCATTCCAAAACATAATAAAAACAATATACAGCAAAAGAACAGCCAACATCAAACATAAAGGTGGAAAACTCGAAGCAATCCCACTTAAATCAGGGACTTGACAAGGCTGCCCACTCTCCCCCTACTTATGCAACATAATACTGGAAGTCTGGCCAGAGCAATTAGTATACCTTGGATATTAGGCCTCTATGTGATGTGGAGTTGGTAAAGATCTTTTCCCACACTCTGTTGGCTGCCATTTTGTTTTCTTGACAGTGTCTTTAGCCTTACAGAAACTTTGCAATCTCATTAAGTCTAAATTGTCAATCTTAGACCTTAGAGCTCGAGCCATTGGTGTTCTGTTCAGGAAATTTTCTCCTGTGACTATGTGTTCTAAGGTTTTCCCTACTTTCTCATCTAATAGTTTCAGTGTACCTGGTTTATTGTGGAGATCTTTGATCCACTTACCCTTGAGCTTTGTACAAGGAGATAAGAAAGGGTCTATTTTCATTCTTCTGCATACTGAGTGCCAGTTGGACCAACACCATTTGTTGAATAGGCTGTCCTTTTTCCATTGCATGTTTACAGCTCCTTTGTCAAAAATCAGGTGACCATATACGTGAGGGCTCATTTCTGGATCTTCTATCCTATTCCATTGATCCACATCCCTATTTCTGAACCAGTACCATGCAGTTTTCAGCACAATTGCCTTGTAATATAGCTTGAGGTCAGGAATAGTGATCTGGCTATTCCACTTCTGGGCATATACCCCAGAGTTGCACCAACATACAACAAAGATACATGCACCACAATGTTCATTGCAGCTCTATTTATAATAGCCAGAAGCTGAAAAGAACCAAGGTGTCCTTCAGTAGATGAATGGATACAAAAATTGTGGTACATTTACACAATGGAGTACTATTCAGCTATCAGAAACAATGACTTAACCAAATTCTTAAAAAAATGGATGCATCTAGAGAATATCATCCTGAGTGAGATAACCCAGTCACAACAGAACAGACATAATATGCAGTCACTGATAATGGGAAACTAACCCCAGAAATCTCTGAACACCCTAGAAACAACTCATGGACTGAGTGAAGCTCAAAAATAAAATATATTTTAATTAAAATAGAACTGTATCACATCCCCCTTTCCTTCCTACAGCCTTTCCTAGTCTCTCTCCTATCCCCTCAAATTAATAGCCTCTCTTTCTATATTACTGTTACACACACACACACACACACACACACACACACACACACACATATATATATATATATATATGTGTATATGTATCCACAAATACTTAATTACAATCTTAAAAAATGTATCTGAAATAAATTAAAAAAAAGATATTGTGTAACAGCAAATTTAAAAAATACTTTGAAACCCTGCTGCTGGAAATCAAATGGATGTAAAAATGTGCCATACTAGTAAGAAAGCAATCTAAGACTGTTTCATTGCTGTAGTTGTGTTTGTTCTCGTCCCAGAGGAGAGAGTATAGGATTGTGTGAGTCAACAAATAAACCAGAAGACACAAAACTGCTGATCATTTTCTGTAATGTTTTTTATGTTTTTCTATTTGTTCCCATTAAAAGTTATCAAAATAATAATTTATCAAATTAAGACATAACAAGACATTTATGTCCCAGGACTGTATTGTGAAGAATAAAATAATATAGACTATAAAATAGTTAATTTTCTTAACAAGCATCATTTAGATATGACAATGATGGGATTTTTATACTGTTGTTTGCATACATTCAAGTAGAAAAGGACTATAAAGTGAAATCTTTGGACTTTTTCACACATTTTAATTATTTGTTTGATGTAATTGTAACTGCAGAGAGCTTGGTCAGCTATTGTGTTTGTTCAAAAACTTGATTCTGTATTGTACTCTTGTTCTTTAGTCAGTGATCTTTGATGGGGTGCTGTACCAACTGTCTATCCATTAAGATGAGTTTATTTGTATCGTACTGACATTCTCTCCTTTAAAAGATTACTTATTTTCTTTTTTCTAAAAAAAAGAGTCCCAGATGCAAGAACCAGAAAATATTTTCAACAAAATCACAGAAGAAAACTTCCCCAACTTAAAGAAAGAGATGCTTATAAACATATAAGAAGCTTATAAAACACTAATTAGATTCACCCAGAAAAAAAAAATGATCCTGTCTCATAACAATCAAAACACAAAATCTACTGAACAAAGATTATTAAAATTGGCAAAAGAAAAAAGCCAGATAATATACATAGGCAGAGCTATCAGAATTACGTCCAATTTGTCAACAGAGACTTTAAAAGTTAGAAGGGCCTGGGCAGATACCTTCCAACCTCTTTTTTTTTTTTTTTTTTTTTTTGAAAACTTTATTTTAAAAAACAATGATAAATGAACATATTTTAAGCATTTTTGCATAAAAGTATTGAATACATTTTTGTCAGTGCTTGGCTTTTTTTTTTTTTTTTTCAAAGGTTTGATAATGTGCATTAAGGTCTTACTAGTTACAATGAGCATAAAGTACATGTAAAACAGGATGTAACCCGGAATTAGTCAAAGCTTTCTTGATGTGTAAGGATTGAGCATAATGGTTTTTTCTTTTCTTTCTTTCTTTTTTTTCTTGAGCTTCACACAGTCTGTGAGTTGTTTCTGGGGTGTTCAGAGCTTTCTGGGGTTAGTATCCAATTATCAGTGACTGTATATTATGTCTGCTCTTTTGTGACTGGGTTACCTCACTCAGGATGATATTCTCTAGATGCAGCCATTTTCTTAAGAATTTGGTTAAGTCATTGTTTCTGATAGCTGAGTAGTACTCCATTGTGTAAATGTACCACAATTTTTGTATCCATTCATCTACTGCAGGACGTCTCGGTTCTTTCCAGCTCTGGCTATTATAAATACTTCCAACCTCTTAAAAACCCTACAGAAGCCAACCTTCACTACTATACTGAGAAAAATTCTTAATCATCATAGATGGAGAAAATAAAATATTTCAAGACAAATCCAAATTAAAAAAATCTATTCACAAATCCAGCCATACAGAAAATACTAGAAGAAAAACTCCAACCTAAATAATATAAGTTCACTCCCCCCAAAAAAACCTTACAGGAAATAAATAATTTCATACCAGAAAAACAAGGGAAGCACACATGCACACACTAATCACCAAAATAACAGGAATTAATGATCACTTGTCATTAATATCTGTCAGCATCAATGGAGTTAATTCCCTAATAAAAAGACACAGGCCAACAGAATGGATGCAAAAACAGGATCCATCATTCTGCTGCATACAAGAAACACAGCATCCATAGTGAGTTTCTGGTGAGAGGTGAGGTATCATTATGGTAGGTCTGCCTTTGTCTGTTAACTGGCAATAAAGACAGACATTACCTCATAGAAAATGGCTGGAAAAGTGTTTCCCAAGTAAGGCGACCCAGAAAGCAAAACATTCAACCAAAATTAATCAAAATAGATAGGGAAGGATACTTTATAGTCCTTCAAAGACATTTCTATAGTCATCAAAGGAAAATAATCTACCAAGGTGATATCTCAGCTCTGAACATCTATTCCTCAAACACAAGGGCACACTCATTTGTAAAAGAAGCATTGCTAAAGCTTAAATCACACATCAAACCATACACTTTAATAGTCAGAGACGTCCTTACCCCATGGTCACCAACTGACAGGTTATCTAGGCAAAAACTAAACAGAGAAATAACAAAACTAACAGACATTATGAGACAACTTCTTGAACAGAAAACTAATGGCCCAGGTTCTAAGATCATCAATTGATAAATGGGACCTCAAGAAACTGAAAAACTTCTATAAGACAAAGGACACTAGCAATAGGACAAAATGGAAGCCTACAGATTAGAAAAGGATCTTCATTAACCCTACATCTGACAGAGGGTAATATCTAAAATTTACAAAGTACTCAAGAAGTTAGACATCAACAAACCAAATAACCCAATTAAAAATGGAGCACAGAGCTAAACAGAGAATTTTCAACAGAGGACTCTCAAATGGCTAAGAAGCACTTAAAGAAAGTTCAAAGGCCTTAGTCATCAGAGAAATGCAAATCAAAACAGCTCTTGGTTCCATCTTACATCGATTAGAATGGCTAAGATTAAAACAAACAAACAAACAAACAAACAAACCTCAAGCACATGTAGGTGAGGATGTGGAGCAAGGGGAACACTTCTCCATTGCTGGTAGAAATGTAAACTTGCACAGCTATTTTGGAAATCAATTTGTCATTTTCTCAGAAACCTTGGGATAGTTCTACCTCAAGACCCAGCTATACCACTTCTGGAAATATATCATTCCACTTGACTATGTTCATAGTAGCTGTATTTGTAATAGCCAGAGACTGGAAACAACCTAGTTAACCCTCAATTGAAAAATGGATAAAGAAACTGTGCTACATCTATACAATGGCATATTCTTCAGCTATTGAAAACAAAGACATCATGAACTTGTAGGCAAATGGATTGAACTTGAGAATATCATCCTGAGTGAGGTAACTCAGTCCCAAAAGGACATGTATGATATGTAGTCTTATAAGGGGATAGTAGCCATAAAATATAGGATACTCATGCTATACTCTACAGACTCTATGAAGCTAAACAAGAAAAAAGACACAATTGAGGATGTTTAAATATCACTTAGAAGAGGCAATGGCCATGAGACACAGATGGAGCAAGGGAACTAAGTGGGAGAGGAGACAGGGAGTAGAATGTGGTAGGTTCTGGAAAAGAGAGATGGCCAGATGGCCTTGAGAATGAATAGAAATCTGCAACTGAAGGGGGCAGGGAGGTTGGGGAATCTATAAAACATGACACAGACTTAGATAGCGGAGGCACCCAAGAATCAATGGTGGTGACCTTATCTGTTACTCACAGAATTTTGGATATGGAATCTTGAGAGAGTATCTCCTGTAGCTAGGCAGAAACCCCAAGTGGAGCAGTGGGGGCACCAACTGACCCACAAAACTTTTGACCCCAAATTTATCCTGACTACAGGAAATGCAAGGAAGAGGGGTGGAGCAGAGACTGAGGGAATGGTCAACCAATAACCAGCCCAACTTGAGACCCATCCATGGGCAAGCTCCAATCTCTAACACTATTAATGATACTCTATTATACTTGCAGACAGGAGTCTAGCATGGCTGTGCTCTGGGAGGCTCTATCTAGCAGCTGACTCACACAGAAGTAGACCTTCATTCACAAACTGGATGGATCTTAAAGATTCTTATGGAAGAAAAGGGGGAAGGATTGGAACTTCACAAGAAGACCAATAAAATCAACTAACCTGGACACCAGGGGCTCTCAGATACTAAACCACCAACCAAAGAGCATGGGCTAGACCGAGGCCTCCCTGTTCATATGTACCTAATGTGCAGCTTGGTCTTCATGTGGGTCCTGAAAAACTGGAGTGGGCATTATCCCAAAAGCTGTTCTCTGTACATAAAATATGTTCTTCTAGCCTGGTGTACCAGGGTGGGAGAGTAACCAGGTGAGGGGGAAGTCACCCTCTCAGGAGAAGGGGAAAGGATGAGGGAAGGATTGTGGGAGGGAGTGAAAAGGAGCTGGATGTAAAGTGATTAAGTAAAAATTAATTAGGTAATTTAAAAAGAATTTTCCAACAGCGGAATCAATACAAGAATAAAATTATCTGTATATAGGAAGTTCTTGATTATGCATGAATGAACCCCAGATATAAAGTGTAGAGAAACACTAAAGTGAATATAAGTATTTACCTGTAAATTTTATCTCTGCCACACTCTAGCATCATTAGAATTATGCCAGTCCCTATAGGGATATGTATAAATATGGCATCCTTAGTTTATGTATGAAATGTAATTGACTATGAAGTTCTAATAAAACAGAAGCATGCCAAGCATGATTTTTGGAACAAACTGTGCTGTCACTAACTATAGTTGAACTCTCTCTATTCATAGCTCAACAAATTGAGGCTGTCTAGTTTATATAAGGAAAGTTTTCAGAATTAAAGCCTAAATAATTATGATCTCTATACTTTAGGCATTCAACACCACTTGAAGAGACAACTGAACTATCAGCAAACACAAAGATTACTGGGAAAAGTAAGAAATCACCATAAAAGCTTCATGGAGGAGAAAACAATAGAATGATCTTTAATAGAGCCTCATCACTTTTGTGTACCTGGATATAAGATTGGCTAGTCCCCTCCAACTTCCCTTTTGTCTCTCTCGGTGATGATCAGGCTATTGCTGAGGATACCAGCACATGCATGGTTCATAAGGGTTTTCAGCTCTATTGGGTCCATCAAGGTGGTGAGTACATTTGTGGTGTCAAAATCCAAAGATTTTTTCTGCACTTCTTTGGTGTTCGTTGGTGACACTTGGGACTATATTTTTTTGATTGTCCTCAGCTTTGATAACTAGGTTCTACTACCATGCAGATCTAATCCTATTCCTAGTATATCCTTAATTATATTAAATGCCTGCTGAGTCCAGATTTTTACGCGTTTGGTTTCCACACTAAGAGTGTAACTGAAAGCCAATAGTCCCTGTCTTACTGTTTGGCATCTCATTTGACACTGGTGATTGAAATGCTCTTACGAACTTTGTTCCTCGTGTTACCTGAAATGCAGCAGCAACTTTGCTTGATTAAACCATAATCTCATGATTTTTGGAGGATATCTTAAATAAATTTCAAATGTATTCAGCAACGCTGAGTTATAAAACGGCAGTAGAAAACTATAGAGAAAAATGTGTGGTTTCCTAGAACTTTAGTTCACAAGCTACATTCCAGCTGTTTTCATATGCACTCAGTGGGAGGGATTGGAAAGGATTTTCTCCAATTTCAGGGAGAAAAATGGCAGTTTGAGGAGTGTCATAGATGGGAAAACGTCCAAAGAGCCAAATGAGAAAAATATCAAGGGTCTGAAGTGAGCTTGAGTTTATTTGACTGATAGTTGACTTGAATATATGCTAACGATGTTGTTTTCTACTAATTGAAAAAGTCTGAGAAAAGAGGAGATATTGTTAGGGGCTCACTGGAGTTTACTTTTCTGGCTGATTTTTTTAATTTTAGTTTGCTCCCAATTTTTAAAAATTTATTTATTTTTATTCACTCTACACCCCAGTAGCACTGTCCCTCTCCAACCAGCCCCCCCCACACAAACCTCCCCTGATTCTCCCCTTCCAACCAGTCCCCCCTCACACAAAACCTCCCCCGATTCTCTCCTTCCAACCAGTCTCCCCTCACACAAAACCTCCCTCAATTCTCCCCATCCTTATCCTTGAAGAAGATGCATCCCCTAGGTATTTTTATTATGGTGAACTAAAAACTTCTCCTAAGGGTGGTGTGACCTTCACTGTATACTAACAGTAAGTTTGCTTAGCTCCATCCACCTGTCACTTATTCCAGAGGAAGTAGTCACTTGTAATGGCTCATTGTAAGTGATCTAATATAAGCATTCTGAAGGTGTTTGTATTTAGTACTTCTATGTTGTATACTATTGTGTTCAATATAGGTATTGAATCAATTTTGGAAAATTAAATGAGTGGGATTTTGTAGTCTCCAAGCCAACTATTAGTCTACTAATTAGCTTCTATGATATAATGGCAAAACCCTTTTTTAATAAAAAATTAAAATAAAAATTAACGTTCTTTATTTAGTTAGATGTGTATGAGTGTTTTGCCTGAATGTATATATACTGCCTACATGTCTGATGCCTGAAAGAGGTCAGAAAAGGTTGTTGTGTGCTGTGGAACTGGAGCCAGAATGTGGATGCTAAAAACTGACCCTGAGTTCTCTGAGTAAGTGACTAATGCTCTTAACAATTAAACATCTCTCTAGACTAGATAACAACAATTTAAAATTCCCTTTTGTATTACTGTAATCTGTCCTGCTTGTAATACTACCATGTATACAATAGTGTTGCTCCTAATTTGGGAACAGAAGTTGTGCAAATTCTATAAACTTTTTATAACACGTATTTAAATTAAGCACTCTAGTGTATGGTCCCTTTTCTCCTCATGATGGAATACTGTGATTTGAAACAGAGACCTACCAGCAAACCATTGAGCTCAAGGAGAAAAGACAATTAAGTATATTTCCATGAATAAAAAAAGACTCAGAAATATTTTCCACTGAATTATTCCATTGTCAATATCTAATTATACTTAGTCATAAGTGTTATGGGTGGAGTCACCATCTATATTTCTTTCTTAATTATTTCCAGATGGAAGAGTAGCTGTGGCCTCACCTTCTGAAGCAATGAGCTGCTGTCAGGACCCAGGAGTTACTGATCAGGGTACCTCCGCAGTGGTGAACATTATTGAGCTGTAGACTCACTTGCCAGGGCCAGTCACCTGTCTCAGCTAGAGTGCCTCCAATAACTCTCTCCTCAGACAGAGTTATAAGGTCTGGACGTGCTCCACACTCTAATGACAACAACATCATTATCAACAACATAAAGGAATTAACATGCTGGCAATTTGGTGGTGTTTCCATTTAGAAAATTACTGTGGAGATTCTCTTTAATAAAACCATATTTAAATATCTGAATAAACCTATGTGTTAATGCCAGAGGTGAAATGGGTTGGGGTGGGTTTGTTTGTTCAGTTTTTCTCAAGCCAAAATCTTTTTTTCCAAGCCAAAATTTTATGATAGTTTTTCTCATGTTTAGTTTAACATTTCTTAGTAATGCTAGAGGTCTATCATAAATAATAATTTCTACTGCTATTGGCAATGGGTTGTTAACCCTAAGCATTTGTTTTCTTACAAACATTCCAATAAAGAAGGTGTAGCTAGACTTCCATTAAGAACATACATGGCTATGGGTTTCTTTCCTGACTTCTCCAAATAAATTCCTTAGTAATTATTTTATAGAAATTTTTTAAAAACAATCATAGATTAAACACATGACTGAATTGAAAATATAGTGTAGTAGAGTCACACTAACAAAACTCTTATGTATCTAGAGGAAATTGGAAATCCAAGTATCTGAAATTAACTTCTAAGTATATTTGGCTGATCTGAGAAGTAAAGTTCATGTTTTTAGAAATTCTATACTAGAGAATGTATCTGGGGTGACAATGGCACATAATGCCTCTCCCTTCAGCCTCCAACTGACAAGACATCTGTAATTTGTTACCTTATAATTAACCCAAATCCACAACAAAGCAAGCCATTTTGGTGGTTGCAAAAGCTACATGAATTTTGTCAACAGATATAATTTGCAGGTCTTCAGAAGCACTGCTTTAGAACTACAGGAACAAAGCTTCCCAGAACAGCCATGAAAACGGGCAGAACCCTGATGTTAAAAGAATGCCAAATGGATGGCCCTTGTCTACACTTCCATTCTTCTAAGGGGAGGGATTGCTTAAACATTGTTCCATCAACCAGGTTGAGGTGCAGGGTCTGCTTTCAACAAGAACCTTCCGGAGTGAACTCAGAATGAAGGCACAAACTTGACCGATGTGGCCTTGTCAGAGAGCTCAAAAGACTTATGCTCAAAAATCATAATTTAATAAGTAATTTAAAATAATTTAACAAACTTACCTTGAGTCAAAACATTTTCTGTATCCTGGTCAGTGAGGGCTAGTGTTAAGAAAGAAAAGAGGAGAAGACTATCAACAAAACAGGAGCTCAATATCATTTCACCTCAATTTCACGAAGCTCGGTGCTGACACAACCAGAGATGCGGTCTCTGGGAGGAGGGTTTGCTGAAATTCAGATTCCCAGGCTTCACCAAGCTTTTAGAAATGCCTTGAGTCGTATGCCCTAGAAATCTCTTTGCCACTTCATCCCCGTGTGTTGTTGCACTCAAACTGTTGGAAGTTTGTGCTTACATGAAATTCATGAAATACTTAACAAATGTCTCTGCTCTAAAAGTCACTCATGTCTCTTGGCAAAAGAAGGCTTAGGCAGCCATTAGGGTACAGTGTGACATCTTATAGAAGAATCCATTTGTTCATTGTTCAACTACACCTGTGAGTAGACACTGGTATGTGTGTGTAGAACTTTAGTATTGCTATATTATGTGCAGTTTCTTCAAGAGTGAACAAAAACAAAGGGTCTCTTAACACATTATTTACAGATGGATGCTAACCAAAATATTATTCTCGTGAAAAGTTAGGTGGAGAAAAAGATAACAATACCAAGAGAGTGACAGATATCATCACAAAGGACATAACATTTGCACTAATTGAAACTTTAAAGAATGGCTCATGAAGACCAGAAGAGAAAGAGTAGCCTAAATGGGAGTTAAAATAGGATCTGTGTTCCCAGATATCAGATGTGTGTTATGAAATAGTCAGTAGCAGGGTTGTTGGGAGTGCCAGAAAAGCCAACAGCATCGCATCACATGGTGACCGATCTTTGTACCCTACTTCCAGGCCTGCATTCACAATGGTTTCTAAGGCAGGTCTAATAGTTTTCTTAACCTTAGCATAAGCATAATTTATCAAGAACATACTACTTATGTTTCCTCCCTTTGTAAGTGATACCATCTCTATAGATGGTTAGAAGTGGATGAAAATCTTCCTTCTCTTCTTCTCATCCATTTCTCTGCTGCCTACTCTAATTAACATTTGTACAGTTATAATACCTTCAAACTGATTTCCACATTGTTATTTTATAGGACCAATACTTTCTAAAATGATGTCAGATTACATTCTGCCAGATTTAAAAATTCTTACTGGGCAGTCTTCTTATTTTCAGTAAACTAAACTTGCTAAAATAGGTTTTCATGGCCTCTAAACCTGGTTTACACAAAACGATTTCCAGCTAGAAGGTTCTGTGCTTCATCTGCTTTTTGTCAGCATTATTAGGGCCAAGTCATTCTGCTGGAAGCATGAAAAACTAACAGAAACAACTGATTGCCTTTCTTTCTTCGTTGAACAACAAACACTTGAGTTTTAAGCCTAACTGCCAACACAGGAACTCTTTGACTCTGGCCCCTAGTAGAGGCAGCAAAATTACCTATAAGATATCCATTGGCTTCTTGTTCCAAAGCATTATGATTATTTGAGGACTTACTCTTTCCCACATTTCCCTCTTTCTCAGGACAAGTTCTGTCCGTGTCTTAGGATCCTTCTCACACCTGAGTCCTTCTGACCTGTAGTCTCTCTCTTTTCTGGATCCGTCTAGCAGTCTCTATTCTTACACTGCGTAGGCTTGAGCTGATGGATTCTTTCTCTTGCTTCATTTTTATTTCATGCTTGGAAAAATAGCCCAGGGCTTGGTATGTACCATGGACGTGCACTCTACTATGTGCTGACTCTGTATATCTCCTCTTGATTGTCAATTCTATTTATTATTCTGTACTTATAGCTCTTTCCTTCCTTCATTCTGGGAGGCAGAATTTCCCAGCACACTGCCAAATAGCAAATACCCAAGAAGCTCTCTGAAAGTGTCCCTTAATGTGTAGGAGAAGAGCTGATGTTTTCTTACTTAGACCTGGTTTATGGGTAATTACAGTCAGAAACAGTGAAACTATGGATTGGAGCAGTGTCTAGGGCCAAGGCTTTCAGCCTTCCTAATGCTGTGACCCTTTAATAATTCCTCATGTTGTGTGACTCCCCATACATAAACTTTTTGTTGCTATGTCATAACTGTAATTTTCCTACTTTTAGGAATCATAAGGTAAATATCTGTGTTTTCTGATGGTCTTAGGCAACCCCTGTGAAAGGAGCATTGGAGGTCCATAGGGATTGCTGCTCATAGGTTGAGGACAGCTGGTCTAGGCGTACTTGACTAAACATTAACTCTTTAGCTGGAAAACCTTTTTGATCTTGAGCTCAGCATGAAGTCATGACTTCTGATAGCAAGTAGTGCAGGCAGAGCCAAAGAGATGTCTATTACATAGTTCATTTATTTCAGCCATGTAACAATTATTTATTGATTATTACATATCAGATTCTGGGTAATAGGAAAATAGTGTAAACAAAACTGATCTGTTAATTACCAGTACACTTATGGAAAACAGTCTGGGATTTTTAAGAAAAAAAAAGACTAAAAATACTGGTATCATATGATCCAGCTATCTTCTGTTGGATACATATCTAAAGGAATCAAAATGAGTTGCCAAAATGATACCTGCACTTGTTTTCATCATCACTCAAGAATTATGAGTCTATTTTTTTTTTATAATGGTAAAGTGAATCCTTAAGTTTTTTTTTTCTTTCTTTTTTTTTTTTTAGATTTCAACCTCTAAAATTCACTGCTATTGGAACAGCCTTAAAGAACTACCTAATCAATTTCAGAAGGAAAATGAGAAAGTCTTCTTTGTCATGTTCTCCCATTCTATAGAGGACTCAAAACAATAGAAAAAGACATGTTAAAATAGATGGCTCTGGTGTGGACACGAGGAAATAGATCTCTTCCCATATTGAAATTCCATCTAAGAAGAAAATCAAATCTTTAAAACAATTTTAATGAGTAAAAAGTGAAAAAAAAAAACAAATTCTTGCATGTTTTATATTAGAGAGCTGTCTGTAATATTTAGAACTATAATAAACCTTAGAAAGTTCAGTTACAAAGAATGAGCTGATTCTCATGTTAATTATATGTAAATTTGAATGAAGTTGAAAGATGAATTAATATGAAAAGGCATAAATCATGGTACTTGCATGTTATCTCATTCGAAGGGGTTATTTCCAAGTTTCCAGAGCTGCTGAGCTTTTGTAGGACAGATTGTATTCTGGTTTTCATTGCTCTTCTGTTGTTACGTTTACTAGATCGGAATTTCATGACAACATCCGCGACCACACAACTTTCTTCTTTTCTGTAAGTCATAAAAGAAAGAGATCCTTTGGGTAATTTTGTACTATTTATATACTCTTTTTGACTAAACTGTTTTTTTTTTTAAGAATCCATGTCAGAACATATTTGCAAAATAGTGAGAACAACGAGGTGTCGCAATGTTATTTATCAAATTTGATTTTAGTGCAACTCACTGACATCACCAGGCTTGGAGGCAAAATGCTACCACTAGGTGATTTTCTTTGCAAACTGTTTTAGTTTCTTAACATACTGTGTTTAAAAATCTTAGTGTTTTAAGTGGGTTTTTATGAGGATTATATGCATAAATTGATGTAGAACTTTTGGAAAGAGTGCATGAAAAACACCAAGGTGAACTATAACATTAGCCTAAAACTGAGAAAATATTTCCTGTCTTAAACTTAAAAATTGATGAGGTTTCAAATTTGTGTGATTTAGAGCACCAAGTTAGTTTTCCATTACATAGACACTTTCATTTGCCCATGACAACAAGTTTGTAGTTATATATTAATATTTTACTTATGTTTTGATTGACCACAGAGACACATTCCTCACAATGAACTTGATGATATCAAAATCTAAATAAATTCTACTTTATTTTATACCAACAATGTTAGTTATGAAGTGGACACCCGAAACTGTAGCAGTGCTGACACAGTCCTAAACAGAAGGATCCTGACGGGTAAAGGTTAACTTATTGGATAAACAGAAGCCTAAATCTAGCATTCTTTAGGAATTTTGTAGGCTGGGCTTGCCTTTACCACAACACCCCTACTTCCTTTATCTACACCAAAGGTAAACCATCTTGGGTAAGGGCATCTACTTCTCAGTTAATCCAAACAAATTATATCAGCCCAAAAATTCCCATCCCATTAGATTGCTTTCCTGACAAGTTCCTGTTCTTTGTCTCCCAGACACATTTGACAGTTTGATCTCATCCCTCCAAACCTTTCTTTCTACCCACAGAGTAGGTGGTTTCATTGTGCCCTCTGTTACAAACAGTTAACAGTGTGAGCCACCTTCTCCATCTGGCAGAGGCTTGTGTGCTGTCTAGCATTACATCACTTTGACCCACTCTGTAGTCATGTAAGAGGAGGTAACGTTGACTAAGAAGATACCTCTGGAAAGATAAGTGAACTCCAGAGGTCACAACCTCCAGGGGTTGATGGAGGCAGCTCAGCTCTTAGTGAGCATTGCTCTAGGACTCTGCTTAGGAAGGAAACAGGATCCTTACAGGCCCTCGTCTTGCCCCTTCTCCCTGTACTTTTTATAAGTGGTTTTAGTGCCAGGTTGCCTCTCTGAGTCCTTGCTTGAAAGGGATGTAGCATATTTGTATTTATTTTATGTATTGGTGTTCACCAAAACAGTTTGAAAATGGAAAAAAGAAAAAAAAAAAAAAAAAAAAAAAAAAAAAAAAAAAAGAAAGAAAGAAAGAAAACAATCCTCCAGTGCGCCCCCCAGTGGATGCTTCTTCGCCAGCACGCCTGCTCCTTCCCAGAGGGGAGAGAGCGGTCAAGGCTTTATGCTTCTCTTCTTTAAATAAAAGCAAATAAAATAAAATAAAATAAAATAAAAAAATAAAAAAAATAAAAAAAGAAGATACCTCTGTAAGATCCGGCTTTAGGCAAGCCTGTAGAATATCTTCTTAGTAAGTGATCATTGGAGGAGGGCCTGGCCTATTGTAGGTCATGCTATCCTGGCTGGGAGTCCAGGGCTCTATAAGAAAGCAGGCTGAGCAAGCAATGAAGAGCAAGCTGGAGAGCAATCTTTCCGTGTCCTCTGCTTCAGTTCCTGTCTCCAGTTTCCTGCTTGTTTGAGTGCCTGTTTCTTTAATGGTGAGCAGAAATGTGGAAGCATCAGCTAGATAAATCCTTTCCTCTTCAAGTTGCTTTTGGTTATTGTGTTTTAAGGACAGTTTGTTTCATTTTTGTGTGAAAAAGTTTAGTAGGCAAATTTGTCTTAATGTTTCTTATATACTTCTTAGTTTCCTCCTTCCAACTCAACTGCCAGTTCAAATAGTAGACTGTCCTAGGAACTAATTTAGTATTTTTTAGAAAATGTACAAAACATTTTATGGTGTATGATACTACTCTAAGTTTCAATAATTTAGCTGTGGTGAAATTTCACTGTGGTCACACTCAACAGTTGAGCAGTTTAAATGGAACAGCAGATACTCACCAATATGGATGCTAAATCTAAGGAATTTTTAAATACTGTACAAATATTAGTTGAAGTGGCATAAATTATATTTTAGATTCAAAACTGAACCTGCATGCTAGTGAGGGAAAACTTGAGTTATAAAAAAAATCTGTTAAGTTATATATGCTAGAATGTTCAATAGGCTTCATTTTAACAAATATATAACGACTGGAGCTGAGGTCTTAGGTGAGTGTAGAATAGAGTTAGCTTTGATATTTCAAACAACTGAACTCCAGTATAAACATGAGTTAAGGAGGGAAAAACCCAACTTATCACAAAGAAAAGTTTTATTTCATTACAAGGCTAAATTATGAATGGGATAAAATATTTTTTTTCATATAATTTTAAAAATGAGCCTGGTTTCATGATATTTGCATTTGTATTGATACTTTCTATTTATTCAAAGAATGCTTAAGGTATTCTCAAGCTAAAACAAAAAGAAAAAAAAAAGAACCCTTTGAAATGCTCCCCACAGGATCTTTGAAGTGATTACTATACAAGAAGAAATTATAAATATAAGAAAAATAGAAGATTTTACCACCTCAAAAAAATCAGATAAAAGGGATGATGTGGTTCATGCTTATAACCACAGTACTCTGAAGGTTGAGATAGAGAAGTTTGAATTAGCCTGAGACCATCCTGGGCTTTCATAGTAAGACCCTGTGTCAACAAAACAAAAGAGAACAAACTAACAAAAAGTCCAGCTAGAGCTTTTTGGATAGAAAACATCCTCACCAAAGTGACAGAGGATGTTGGTCAGAGCTAAAGAAATTCAGTTAACTGAAAAAGTGGATATGAAGAATTTGCAAAGTGTAACACCAGATAAAGCAGCAGATAAATGTTAGAAAACATTTAGAACCCTTCTATATACCAATTAAGGATCCATTAATATGATAAATCTATAGGAGTATGCTTGTGAGCGAAAATCTTTTTCATTCAGTATCCAGTCTGGCCAAGACTACTTTAACAACTCATCTAGAATCACATTACTTTTGGATATTCTCTATGATCTTCTTCAGGCACATAGCATCCTTATTTTTATTGCTATTACTCCTCAGGGGCTTCCTGCTATTAGTGTTGGTCCTCTTCTCTGTGCTCTATCTGACAGTATAGGGATTCTTTAAAACATCTGTGTGTGTTCATTTGGGTGGCATATGCATATGTGGATGCCGGAATGTCCACCTCAGATGTTGTTGGACCCATCTAATCTTTGAGACAGAGTCTCTCATTGGCATGGTGTGCCTAGAATGAGTAGGCTACAATGGTTGGTCACTGAGTTCCAGAGGGTCCTTCTGTCTCTTCTTTCTCATCTTTGGATTATAAGAATTTGACAACATGCCCATTTATAAAAACACACACACATGGGATTTTAGGAAATTGAACTCAGGTTCTCATTCTTGCATGGCAAGCAGTTTACCTACTGGGCTACCTCACGAGTTGTGATCCTTTAAAATTTTTTGACCACACTTTTTCTTTCCAATGGCATCATTCAGAATAAACTCTTCAATCTTTTATTATGTCAAACAAGGCCTGGATGATCTTGTTTCTGTCTATACTTTGGACCACCTTTAACTCCATTGTACTCTCAGAGGTACCTTTCTGTTTGTTGACTCCATACATATTAACAGGTGAAAGGTTATTATTTTCAAAGTTTATCTTTACTGTTTCTGTGTATCTGCTCAAATATCATTTCATCATAGAAAACTTTTTAATCTCATACAATCTTAGTTTTCTTTATGAATCATATTACACCTGACCCATGTCTGTGTTTTTTTTTTTTTTTTTGTTGTTCCTTATCATCTGATCCTCCTCCCTGGAATATATTTCCCATCAAAATGGAAGCACAGTTTTGTTCTTTGCTAAATTCACATTCTATACCTAGAATGGAATCTAGTGTCTGACACACCATAAGCACGTCTGAAATACTCATCAGCTGACGAGAATTATGGGTAAAAGAAGAAGCAATAGAGTTGGTAGTGAGTAGAGTACAGTTGGGATTTAAACCACATTGGTAGGTTTTGATTTCTTGAAAAAATAAGTGAAAATTTGAATTTGATAAATACAAATGGTTGATATAGACATGAAATGATTATTTACTTTTAAAAAATACCTTGGGGAAGTAGCAGTGAAAGTTCATCTGAGATTTTAAACACAAGTAAGAAATGACTAAATGAGGTGCATTAAGCATGTTGCTTATTATCTGTGTTCTGATAGATTAAGATTTTGGAACATTTCATTCTTGGAGAACACCACTCCTAGAATTAGCAAATTTTGATGGTAGACAACCATGAGCCATTTATCAGTTTAAAAGACATGAACCATTTAGCAAATAAAAAGACACCATCCAAGGTCCTCACCAACAAATAACTCCTGTCTTTGGCATTTAAGCTTGAAACCACTATTTGCCACCTTGATAATCCTGTACTAGGTACAAGGTGAGTGAGGGTAAAGTCTTTTTTTTACCTTTAACCTTGAATACTCTGGAGTTCTTAAAACTAGAGAGAAATTTTTAATTACATTTTGATATATATATTCTTAATAAATATGTACATATACTATTTATATCTACTGTGTTTGTATGTATGATTTGTGTATGTTTGTATCATGACCCATTTATAGATGTATACCTACATATCTATTGGATTTTAACATTCCCTTAATTAAATATGCAAATATTAATATTTATGTATTTATTTACACATAATGATGTAAGCCAGGAGCCAAAGAGAAAATCAGTCCGACTGTCTGCTATACCTGAGCCCTTTACACCAGAGTTGAAACCTAGAAGAACATCAACTTCAAGGAAAATGAAGACCACAAATGTTGCAAAAGAAAAAAAAAGTACAAATTATCATGACAACTCCTGAAATCAAGTCAGAAGTTGGTAAAGAAGAATGCATCATGGAAAATGCTGAAAATGGAGAAGCCAAAATTATTGAGGTACCCATTCCTAAAATGGAACTGAGGAAGTAAAAGAACAGATAAATGAAGACACTGAAGAAGATGGAGGAGAAAAGAAAGAAGCAGTGGCAGCAGAAGGCAAAGATGATGAGCTGGAAGCAAATACTTAGGATGTGGAGAAAGATGAAGATGGGAAAGAGCACAAAGATACAGGTGAGGAGCCAGAAGATGGACAAAGGGAAGAAAAACCAGGTGCAGCTGAACATGAAGATGCAAAGGAGGCCAAAGATGATGAAAACAAAGAAGACATTAAAAAAGGAGAAGATGGCAAAGAAGGCAGTGGGAAGAAGGAAGAAGAAAAAGATGACAAAAGGGGGGAAGCTGAAGCAGAGGAAGAAATAAAAGAACTAAAAAAGAAAACTAAGGAGGATGATGGGAAATGCAAAGAGGAGGAAAACAAGGAAGAGGGAAAGGAAGATCAGCATGAGGAAGAGGTAAAGGAAGGTCAACATCAGGAAGACAGAAAGGAGAAGGATGATGGAAAAGAGGAGGATAGAAAGGAGGAAGAAGAGCAAGAGATAGCTGCAGGTGAAGGAAATGATGAAAACAAGATGGAGGCAGAGGAAGAAGCTGAAAACAAAGACTTCAAACAAGATGGAGAAAAAGAGGAGCCTCTGAGCATTGTCTAAAACTGCCCTCTGTGAGATCATAATTTGGTAACACGTACTTTCCTGTTGTAATGTTAATAGAGATAAATATTTTCAGATATTTTATAAGCAGTGTTTTTCTTTATCATTCAATCTCAGATTATCCTCATACAGGTTATAGTTACAAAATCCCTAACATGACACCTTTATTCATTTTGTGATTATAGTAGTGTAAAATATAAAATGTATATTTGCAACTTTGTGAATTTCATTGTGTGTAAGTTATGTATTAAATCTTTGAGTTTCAATTTTATTCTTAGACATAGTAGTTTTGCAGAGTAAGAGAATTTCAAAGGAAAGGGTTTGGCACAACTTTGCTGTAATTCTTTAGGTTGCTTTTATAAAGAAGGTCAAAGGTCAACTATTTTTAGGCAATCATAAAACTTAGAATTGCCATTACCATATATAACTGTATTAATAGCTTGAAAAAATATAAAATTTTAATTTCATTTTTGAAGAAATTTGAATGTTTATTTCAGGAGGGCAGTTTTGATTATATGCATATGCACAAAGTTTTGCTATATTTATCATGGTAAAAGAGTTCCACAAAGATGAAAAAATGGTTTTAATTAAGGGAATAGTATGCTTTGTTTTTTTCCCTTCAAACAATGTTTATGTTTGATATATTCAGTGGAGCAAGACTAGTGGTAAGGAGACACATTTGTAGACGGTTACAGTCCAATATGGAGAAGGATGGTTGCACTACATCACATGTTATAGAGTTGAGAGGTATTTCAGTAATCAAAGTTGAAGACTAGGCAACTGGGTATGTGGAACTGAGGGTGGGTCAAGAATTACAGATGCCTCCCAGATCCCCTTAATAAGCAAGGAGTGAAGTGTCCATCAAAGACTGAGATGAACAATGCTAGGGGACAAATGTACTTGATTGAGATGATTAGGCAGGTGCAGAACTCTGTATATTAATGTTGCCTAAAAGTTACATTTGCTCATTTCTGTGGATGGAAAATATAGTTTATCATGTCAGAGATACAAGTTCAAGACTAATCAACAGACAATCAACAGAGGACCTGAAACCCGAGGAAGGAGAGACTGTGAACTGTGATATGTGGCTCACAATGCACACTCATGTTCAACACATGAGAAATATACTAGAGCTAGTAAAGGAAGAAGAGAATATATCTAGGTACTGAACAGGAAAATCATGGCTGTGTATAGTCTTCAGAGCCAAGGTATAATATTCCATCAACAAGCCAATAGTGCCAATGGCGGTCAGAGATCCAAGAGTAGAGCTAAGGTAATTTCCCAGATTTTGTAATTTGGATGCTGTCGATGAAACTGGCAAGAATACCTTGTACTTTAGAGTGTGGCCAGAAGTCAGAAAACAGTGGATTAGTGGCAAGTGAGAAGTTAACAAAAGGAAAGGCAAGGGTTTTCCATCTACTCCTCCAGTATTGGCTTAAAATTCAGAGCGTTACAAGCTAGCACACACACAAGGTACCCAAAGGAATGCACACTGAGTAGGTAGAAATGTGCTCTGTACTCTTCCCATAGTTTCTTCCTCATCCCCTAATTCCTCATTAAAACTCAATTTAACCACCACTTTGCCTTTTATGTGTGTGTGATGTTAACAATGCTTGAGAATAAATTCATAATATTTTTTGCATATTAATGAATTTTCATGTTGTTATTTGAAGAATTGAGCAATGTAGGCATTGAAGACAGTTCTGGAACTGTTACTCAGTGTGATTGTTTTCACTGGAAAAGCCTGTTCCACCACACCTCATGGATAGTTACATGGTAACTAAGGCACAAGTAGCAGATTTCCATAAATCCCGTATGGCATACTCCTGCTATTAGTACCTGACAGACTTGTCATGGAGTTTGCTACAACACCTTCCTTTTATTATGACATTCTGGGAAGCCAATAACTTACTTTTGGTGTTGGCATGTTATACTGATCTTGGATGACTACATCCCATGTATTGTACAATTCAAGAACATGTTGTTTTCATAGACTGAACTATGATGTCTGGAGAATTTTATACAGTAAATGGCCCCATTACTGTCCCCTTTGGTATCAGCTTTTCCTGTACCCTTTCTACAATCTCCCATGAAAAAGGATGTGATCTGGTTATTTATATCAATAGCAGAATACATAGAGCATTTTACCTTGTCGTCTAAGCTACCTCATTTTCTCAATATTTTTACTTTCATATTATTGGAACAACTACATGAATGTGTCACTTAACCACCACATTGCAAACACATATCCAACATACTAAATCACGTCTTTGCAAACAGAGTTTTTGGTAAGGGTCTCACTTACCTCAATTTGACAACATGTGTCCTGATAAACTCACTTCTTAGATTTGATTCTCGAAACACATCAGTGATCTGTAGAAAAAAATGGGAAATAATCCCACTGCAATTGCAGGTTCATTATTTCATGGTGATTTCTGTGACATGGGGCTTATAGAATGAGAAGTAGAAATATATCAGGTGAGGTCAGCTCAGTTTTGTCAGAGATCATATAGAACCAATATAAGCAGATGGGGTAACCTTCTGATGCAGTTTCTATTTTACAGCTATTAAGCACAGACGATCTGGCAAGGCATGCCTATATAATAAGTCACTCCTGATATATGATTTGGTAGCTGTAAGTGAGTTGTCTGGGAATCAGCTTCAAGTAACTTGGACTCTTTTCATGCAACTTCTCGTATGTGTGTGGTACATAATGACTGTGTTTTAAAAGGATGAACTAAAAATCAGGGTAAAGCTAATTAGAATGATTAGAAATGAGACATCTGAAGGGGAGGTAGAAGCAATATATTTCAGAGTTCGTTTGCAGTGCAGGGTCAGCTATGCTGTGATTTCAAAATAGGGAATAGATTTCTTTCACTTATAACATGAGCCTGTACCTTTGGGTAGGTCAACACAAGAATACAGAAATGAGGAATTAGGCACATGCTGAACATTATATTATTCTAGGATTTAAAGCTAATTTTTCAGAACTATGTTTATTAACTGCTCAGGCTATCAGACTATTCAAATTAATTCCTTTTTATACTCATTTGGGTTTACAACTTGTTTTATTGCTGTTGTTTTTTTTAATTGAACAACTTTATTTAAAAAAAAACAGAGATAAATGTTCAGATTTTAAAAGCATTTTTGCAAAGAGAATATGAATACATTTTTATCAGTACTAGATTTTTTAAAGGTTTGATAGTATGCCTTAAAATCTTACTAGGTACAATGAGCATAAAGTATATATAAAACAAGATGTAACCTGGAATTAGTCAAAGTTTTCTTGGTGTATAAAGATTAAGCATAATGATTTTTAATTTTTTTGGCCTTTGTTTTTCTTGAACTTTATATAGTCTGTGAGTTGTTTCTGGGGTGTTCAGAGCTTTCTGGGGTTAGTATCCAATTATCAGTGACTGTATATTATGTCTGCTCTTTTGTGACTAGGTTACCTCACTCAGGATGATATTCTCTAGATGCATCCATTTTCTTAAGAATTTCATAAAGTCGTTGTTTCTGATAGCTGAGTAGTACTTCATTGTGTAAATATACCACAATTTTTGTATCCATTCATCTACTGAAGGACATCTGGGTTCTTTCAGGCTTCTGTCTATTATAAATAGGGCAGCTATGAACGTTGTGGTGTATGTGTCTTTGTTGTATGTTGGAGCTTCTCTGGGGCATATGCCCAGAAGTGGAATAACTGGGTCTTCAGGTAGTACTATGTCCAATTTTCTGAGGAACTGTCAGACTGATTTCCAGAGTGGTTGTACCAGTTTACAACCCCACCAACAATGGAGAAGTGTTCCTCTTTCTCCACATCCTCTCATATGAATTTTTGATCTTAGCCATTCTGACTGGTGTGAAGTGGAATTTCAAGGTTGTTTTGATTTGCATTTCCCTGATGGCTAATGATGTCAAGCACATCCTTAGATGCTTCTCAGACATTCGATATTCCTCAATTGAGAGCTTGTTGTTTAGCTCTGTACCCCATTTTTTTAATAGGATTGTTTGATTACATGGTTTCTAACTTCTTGAGTTCTTTGTATACCTTGGATATTAGGCCTCTATCAGATGTGGGGTTGGTAAAGATCTTTTCCCAACCTGTTGGCTGCCCTTTTGTTTTCTTGACAGTGTAGCTGTTGTTTTTTTTTTAATCACATTGGGAAAACCAAGTAAACAAGGAAGAAGAAAGGATTTTGTGTTTTCCTCATGGCCAACAGTTTCAATAATCCTTTCATGTTATAGAATATTCTAGAATCCTCACCAGTCATATTCATGATTGTTTAAGGCCCAATATGAATTAAATGTCATTTCAGTAAGTTTCAACAAATTAAAACATAAGTGGTCATCATTATACATAGCAATTTAGTAGGTTGTTTCAAAGCATCACAAAGAGAATTAAAGTATAATTCTCACATTGTTGGCACTTTAAACACAAACACCATAGCAGCTGCTCATGTGTTCTATAAATCACTTTTTTCAGTTTATGCTAGCTGACACAGCAGTGCTTTCTGTTATCTGAAGGTTAGTAGGCAGAGATGATGTTATGTGGTCTTCTTTACTGTCTGTTATTATATTCCCATTCTCTTAAAATCCAAAGATTCTGAAAACTCACTGTTCAAGGAAGAAAGAAAAATGAAGGCTTGTGAACATCTGGTCTACCTCCTATAACACTGGTCTGCACGTGTGTGTGCACGTGTGAGTGCATGTGTTTATTCCCGAACTTTATTTCTCTTTTCTGAAGAGGAAATGGAGAGGCAATGTCATTGTGCAAAAAGTGAGGTGAGGAGGTTGAGGTTGAGAGGGGTAGTGGGATGGAAACTGTTGTTCCAATATATTTCAGGAAAGAAGAACCTCATTTGTTTTCAATAAAATGATAAAACTACAATGAAAACATTAAAAAGACAAGGATTAATGTACCATAGACTCGATTCTTTCACTCAAGGTTCTGTATTCCTGTGTAGCAGGTGAGTGTAAAGCTTCAGTATATTCAACGTTTAGGATTTGAAAGCTGCTATGATAAAAGTAAGCTTTCTTGTCTGGAAAATAAAATAAAAACATGATTATTCTAATGCTTCTAAATAGATTAGTTTTTAGTTTTTAGAATTATGAGAATTTATACAATTTAAATAGTATTCCTTAGATGAAAGGAAAAGTATATATGGTATAAATATAACACAGTAACTTTCTTTTGGGTTTTCAAAAGATTGACAAAGATATGACTGTTAAGGTAAAAAAAAATTAGACTAGTATGATTGGTACTTTCAAAGTTGTTCAGAAATATGGTAATTTTTATTAGTAGTACATCTAAATAATGGTCATTTAGTAACCATTAATAGATAGCTATAATAGATGATTGTTCATTCATTAGTAAGAATTTAGATAATCAAATAGTTTTTATATATTAAAAAGCCAAAGCACTATCACCCCCAAAAATCAACCAACCAAACAAACAAAAAAAACCTTAAGATGGTCATAAATAAATATAGTAAGCAATAAAATAAGAAAAGAAATATGGATATGTATATGAATATCTATTTAGAAAAAAATTCCAAGCAATATTAACTCATGTTAGATATAACCATAATAGGAAGAACTATATTTTAAATCTCATGGCATATTTAATAATTTAATCTGAAAAGTACTTACCAAAAGCTAAAAAGTGAATGAGTAGACCTGTGGTCATGGCCAGGAGACCTACTGTTGTTATGACAATTAAAGCTACCATCAAGGGATTGAAGAATCTTGAAGGTGACAGCATTGGTCTTGGTCTGAAACAAGAATCAAACAAAAGAGTGTCCCTCAGTTCACTTGGAAATGCACACTTTCAATACCCATGACTGAGTTTGAATCTCATAGCTTGTCCATGAATTTGATTACAGAAACATAGTCCAAGAAATTAATCTGAACACTACCAGGATATCCTTCATACTTTCCCTTCATACTTTTTTTAGTCATAGAACTAATGTCTTTTTAAAGTAGTTTGGTAGGATTATAAGAACATCTGACCTATGGCATAGAATTGCTTTATTTTTTCCTACCACTTTGTGTATTTTTGGGTTTTTGCTTGTGTTTTTGAAAGAGGATTTCTTTACTATGTAACTCTGACTGGTCTAGAACTATTTGTGTAGGCAAAATTGGCCTCAACTCATAGAAATCCACCTACTACTGCTTTCTCAATATTAAGATCAAACATATGCAACACAATTCTCATCACACGATGGTATGCTCTTAAGATTGACCTATAAAGTTTTTATCACACTGCAATGCCTTCCAAGATCTAAAATTTGATAATGTCACAGCATCCCATGTTAATTGGGAACCATTACCAAGGGTGTGGTGAGGAGAGACCACCTCGAATGTAAAAAGATGAAAGAGGAGAAAGAAGCAAGGGTGGGATTGAGGATTATAACAATAAATTTCTTCAAGATGTCATTTCATATTGATACAGATGATGGAGTGGGCTACTAAAGTAGTAAGAGCTAAGGTGATTTTCAATCTTCCTAATGTATGACATGTTTCTCATGTTATGGTGACCCCAATCATTATTTTCACTGTTACTTCATAATTATAATTTTGCTGCTGTTATTAATCATATTGTAAGCATCTGATATGCAAGGTATCTGAAATACAACTTTTGGAGGTCGTCCAACTTCCAAAGAAGTTGGACCCCACAAGTCGTGAGAACCCTTGGGCTAGAGTTTCTCCAATAACAGAGGATGAATGTGACTTTTTTTTTTTTACCTATGACTTCATAAATTGCAGTGCAGGCCAATCAACTTGTATTAATATACAATCTCATTTTACAGTGGGCATATCATCTAGAACAATCTAATTCACTGTTTCCTTTCACCAGGACAGCCACAGAAGTGGCCATTCCCATGGGGAGGTCACCAGGACAATTCCTTGTTTAGGTTACCACCTTCTTATTTTCCTGAAGAAATGTTACTAGTTGTGCTTATCTCACAAGGCTATTGGAAGCTGAGATGAGGTTATTAAAATGAGGTTAGGGGCCATCGAGAGTGCCAGGTGACCACCATCAGGACTCAGGACCCGCCCACAGACGGCTGAGACCCCAGAACAACCTTGTAAGCGCTTTTCTGCCAGAGCCCACAGGGAGCTTGCCACATACCCTACAGGTTGTCTGTGGAGGGATTGCCTAGAGTTCCCAAGGGACAGATAGTGTAGTGTACTCTGGGATTGGGCTCTTTCTGGTCCAGCTAGATGGCAGGGTGACAGCCATAATGACACAAGACCTGCCTGCAGACAGCTGAGCCCCCAGAAAAGCCTTGTAAGTGCTCTCCCATCTGAGCCCATTGTAAACCCTAAGCCTACCACATACCCTCACTGGCTGTCCGGGGTGGGGAATACCTGGTGATATCCTGAGCAGATAGAGTGGTGAACTGTGGGATCAGGTCCTTTCTGGCCCAGCGAGAGGGCCAGGTGACTGCCATCAAAACTCAGGACCTGCCCACAGATGGCTGAGACCCCAGAACAACCTTGAAAGTGCTCTTCCACCTGACCCTACAGAAAGCTTGCCACACACCTTTCAGGCTGTCCGGGTAGGGATAGCCTGGAGCTCTTGAAGGAAAACTAGCATGGTGCACTCTGGGATCAGGTCCTTTCTGGCCAACTGAGAGGGACAGGCAATCTCCATCAAGACTCAGGACCTGCCTGCAAACTGCTGAGCCTCCAGAGTTTTACAAGAGTTCTCCCACCTTAGCCCATAGAGACAGAATGGAGTCACTGCAATCAGAACTCTCTGCCTGTCCACAAAGAGACAAACACGCAGAAGCAATTTCCTCCCTGAGCCTACGGGCCCTCAGATCCACAGGAAAGAGGCTCCAGTCAGAGACAACAAGATAACCAACCTATAATCAAAGACAACAAGATGGCAAGAAGAAAGTGAAAGAACCTAAGCAATGGAAACCAAGACAACTTTGCAACATCAAGCTTTCCCACCACAAGTAGTGGATTTCCAAGCACACCAAAAAAAAAAAAAAAAAAAAAAAAAAAAGACAGATTTGAAATCATATTTCATGATGATGATGGAGATCTTTGAGAAGTGCATAAATAACTACCTTAAACAATTACAGGAGAACCAGGAGAAATCACTTAAAGAACTACAGGAAAACACAATTAAGTAGATAAAGGGATTGAAAACAGAAATAGAAACAATGAATAAAACAGAAAAAGAGATAACTCTGGAGATAGAAAACCCAAAAAGAAATCAGAAGACACAAATGCAAGCATCACCAACAGACTACAAAAGATGGAAGAGAGGCTCTCAGGGGCTGAAGACAACAGTCAGAGAAGATGCAAAAACCAAAAAGCTCCTAACCTCAAATGCCTAGGAGATCAAGGACACAATGAGAAGACCAAACCTAAGGATAATAGGTGTAGAAGAGGGTGAAGAATATCAACTAAAAGGCACAGTAAATATCTTCAACAAAATCATAGAAGAAAACTTCCCTGCCCTTAAGAACGAGATGACCATGAAAATACAGGAAGCCTACAAAACTCCAAATAGATTGGACCAGAAAAGAAACTCCTCCTGACACATAAGAGTCAAAACACTGAATATTCAAAACAACGAAACAATCCTAAAAGCTGCAAGGGAAAAAGGTCAAGTAACATCAAAGGCAGACCAATAAGAATTACACCAGTTCTCAATAGAGACTATGAAAGCTAGAAGATCCTGGACAGATGTCATATGGACCCTAAGAGAACACAAATGGCAGTCCAGGTTACTATAGCCAGCAAAACTCTCAATCACCATAGATAGAGAGACCAAAATATTCCAGGACAAAACCAAATTTACACAAAATCTGTCCAAAAATCCAGCCCTACAAAGAATGAAAGATGGAAAAATCCAGCACAAGGAGGGAAACTAACCTAAAAAAAAAGCAAAAAAAAAAAAAAATTATGCAAGGAAACCAAAAGAAGAAAACCACATAAACATAAGTCTACTTCTAACAACAAAAATAACAGGAAACAACAATCACTATTTCATAATTTCTCTTAACATCAATGGACCCAAGTCCCAAATAAAAAGACATAGACTATCAGACTGGTAAATAAACAGGATCCAGCATTTTGATGCATACAGGAAACCCATCTCAGAGACGAAGACAGACACTACCTCAGATTAAAAGGCTGGGGAAAAAACCTTCCAAGCATATGGTCCCAGGAAACAAGATGGAGTAGCTAGTCTAATATCAAATAAAATAATGTTTTAACTAAAAGTTATCATAAAAGATAAGGAGGACACTTTTTACTCATCACAGAAAAAAAATCTATCAAGATGAACTCTCAATCTTGAACATCTATGCTCCAAATACAAGGACACCCACGTTTATAAAAGAAATCCTACTAAAGTTTAAAGCATATATTACACCACACACAATAGTAGTAGGAGACTTTAACACCCCATTCTCATCAATGGACAGATCATGGAAAGAGAAACTTAACAGAGACACAGCAAAACTAGCAGAGGTTATGAACCAACAAGAATTAACAGATATCTACAGTACATTTCATCCAAAAACAAAAGAATATACTTTCTTTTCAGCATGTCTTGACACTGTCTCTAAAACTGACCATATAGTCAGTCACAAAACAGATATAAGAAGATTGAAATACTCCCATGCATCCTATCAGATCACTATGGACTAAGGCTTGTCTTTAATAAAAACAAAGGCAACAAAAAGTCCACGTACTAATGGAAGCTGAACAATGCTCTGCTCAATGATAACATGGTCAAGGAAGAAATAAAAAAAGTTAAGGATTTTTTTAGAATTTAACAAAAATGACACCACTACATACCCAAATTTATGGGTTGCAGTGGAAGCAGTACTAAGAGGAAAACTCATACCTCTAAGTGCCTCCAAAAGAAACTGAAGAGAGGACATACTAGCAGTTGACAATACAGCTGAATGTTCTAGAACAAAAAGAAGCAGATACACCCAAGAGGAGTAACTGGCAGGAAATAATCAAACTCAGAGCAGAAATCAACCAAATAGAGACAAAAAGAACTGTAAAAAGAATAAACAAAATCAAGAGCTGGTTTTTTGAGAAAATCAACAAGATTGACAAACCCTTAGCCAGACTAACAAGAGGGCAAAAAGAGAGTATCCAAATTAACAAAATCAGAAATGAAAGTGGAGACATAACAACAGAAACTGAGGAAATTCAATAAATCATCAGACCCTACTACAAAAGCCTATACTCAACAAAACTAGAAAATCTGGAGAAAATGGATGAATTCTTTGACAGATACCAGATACCAAAGTTAAATGAGGATCAGATAAACCATCTAAACAGTCCCATAACACCTAAAGAAATAGAAGCAGTCGTCAAATCCTCCCAACCGAAAGCAAACAACAAGAACAAAAACAAAACATAACAAACAAACAAACAAACAAACAAACAAACAAAAAAACCCAGGACCAGATGGGTTTAGTGGAGAATTCGATCATACTTTTATAGAATACCTGATACCTATACTCTCCAAACTATTCCACAAAATAGAAACAGAAGGACACTACCCAACTTGTTCTTTGAAGCCACAATTATGTTCATACTTAAACCAAACAAAAGCACTACAAAGAAAGAAAACTTCAGACCAATTTCTCTCATAAACAGCGATGCAAAAATTCTCAATAAAATTCTTGCAAACCAATTTTGGTATTCAATAATCATTATGTTTAATTTAAATACACTATGAAAACTTTGACTATTTCCATGTTATATTTTGTTTTACATGTACTTTATGCTTATTGTAACTAGTAAGATTTCAATGCATAGTATTAAACCTTTAAAATAATCAAGTATTGACAAAAATATATTCATATAGTTTTATACCAAAATACCTTTAAAAATTTGTACATGTTTCTCTGTTTTTAAAAATAAAATTGTAAGAAAAAATTTTTGTAAACTGAATCCAAGAACACATCAAAACAATCATCTACTTTGACCAAGTAGGCTTTTTTCTCAGGGATGCAGGGATGGTCCAACATATGGAAATCCATCAATGTAATCCATCGTATAAACAAACTCAAAGAAAAAAAAACGCACAATCTTCTCATTAGATCCTGGAAAAGCATTCAAAAATTTCAACACCTTTTCATGATAAAATCTTGGAAATAGCAGGAATCCAAGACCCATATCTTAACATAGTAAAAACAATATACAGCAAACCAATAGCCAACATCAATCTACTTGTTGAGAAACCTGAAGCAATCCCATTAAAATCAGGGACTAGACAAGGCTGCCCAATCTCTTCCTACCTATTCAATTAGAAGTCCTGGCCAGAGCAATTAAACAACAAAAAGAAAGGGATACATATTGGAAAGGAAGCAGTCAAAATATCACTATTTGCAGGTGATATGATAGTACACATAACTGACCCCGAAAATTTCAACAGAGAACTTTTTCAACCAATTAACATCTTCGGCAAAGTGGCTGGTTATAAAATTAACTCAAACAATCAACTGCCGTCCTCTACTCAATGGATAAACAGGCTGAGAAAGAAATTAAGGAATCAACACCTTTCACAATAGTCACAAAGACTATAAAATAACTTGGGGTGACCCTAACCAAACAAGTGAAGGATCTGTATGACAAGAACTTCAAGATTCTGAAGAAGGATATTGAAGATCTCAGAAGATGGAAAAATTTCCCATGCTCATAGCCATCTTGGTCAAAGCAATCTATAGATTCAATGCAATCCCCATCAAAATTCCAAGTCAATTCTTTATAGAGTTGGAAAGAGTAATTTGTAAATTCATCTGGAATAACAAAAAACCTAGAATAGCAAAATCTATTTTCAAGAATAAAAACACTTCTGGAGGAGTCACTATCTCTGATCTCAAGCTGTATTACAAAGACATTGTGATAAAAACTGCATGGTATTGGCACAGAGATAGGCAGGTAGATCAATGGAACAGAATTGAGGACCAAGAAATGAACCCACACACCTATGGTCCCTAGATTGTTGACAAAGGAGCTAACAACATTCAGTGGAAAAACAACAGCCTCTTTAACAAAGGGTGTTGGCTCAATTGGCAGTCAACAAGCAGAAGAATGAAAATAGTTGCTTTCTTATATCCTTGTACAAAGCTCAAGTTTACATGGATCAAAGACCTCCACATAAAACCAGGTACATTGAAACCATTAGAAGAGACAGTCGGGAAGAGATTAGAACACATAGGCACATGGGTAATTTTCCTGAACAGAACACCAATGGCTTATGCTCTAAGATCAAAACTTGATGGAGAAGGCATTCCAAGTAGCCAGGGGGCAAAGAGATCTCTGCTGAGCTCGCAGAAAGTGGACCCCTGCTCTGCTAGATCTAGGGAACCAGGAACCCGGCATTGGTCCCTCTGTACCCAGCCGGTGTCTTTTGGGTGCAGAACATGCACTTGGACCATCCACCACCAGGAACAGGAGAGATCCAGGGACACAGGCCAGGTACAAGGGAAAGGCAAGAACCAATCACTGACAACAGGATGGCAAAAGGAAAGCAAAAGAACATACCCCAGGGAATCCAAGAAAACCTGGCAACACTAGAACGCAGCTCTCCCATCACAGCAAGCAGCAGAATGCCAAAAACTTCAGAAAAATAAGACTCAGACCCAAAATTCTTCCTCAAGATGATGATAGAGATCCTAAAACAAGAACGGGAGGAAAAGCATAAAGAATTAGAAGCTTTTAAAGAAGAAACAAGAAAAACACTCAAAGAACTCAAAGAACTAGAGGAAAACAGAACCAAAGAGATAAAGGAATGGAAGAAGGAATTTAAAACGGAAATAGACATAATAAAGAAAACACTAAAAGAGACAACCCTAGAAGTATAAAACCTAAAAAAGAAATCAGGAGTCACAGATGCAAGCATTTCTAATAGACTACAAGAGATGGAAGAAAGAATCTCGGGGGCCGAAGACAACATTGAAAACATAGACAAAACAGTCAGAGAAGATTAAAATCCAAAAAGCTCCTAATCCAAAATGTCCAGGAAATCCAGGACACAATGAGAAGACCAAAATTGAGAATAATAGGAATAGAAGAGGGTGAAGAATATCACTAAGAGGCACAGTAAATATCTTTAACAAAATCGTAAAAGAAAAATTTCCTACCCTTAAGAATGAGATGATCATGAGCATAAAAGAAGACTACAGAACTCCAAATAGGTTGGACCAGAAAAGAAATTCCTCCCGACACATAATAGTCAAAACACCAAGTGCCCAAAGCAAAGAAAGAATACTAAAAACAGTAAGGGAAAAAGGTCATGCAATATATAAAGGCAGACCAATCAGAATCACACCAGACTTCTCAACAGAGACGATGAAAGCTAGAAGAGCCTGGAAACACATCATGAAGACCCTAAGAGAGCACAAGTGCCAGCCCAAGCTGCTATACCCTGAAAAACTATCAATCACCATAGGTGGAGAGACTAAGATATTCCAAGACAAAACTAAATTTACACAATATATGACCATAAACCCAGCACTACAATGAATTATAAGTGGAAAACCCAATACAATGAGGGGAACTACATCCTAGTAAAATCAAGAAAACTCCTAAGCAAGAAAACCAAAAGCAGTAAGACACATAGGCACAATAAACCTACAAAAGCAATAATAGCAGGAAATAGCAACCACTATTCCTTGATATCTGTTAATATAAATGGACTCAATTACACAATAAAAATATATAGGCTATCAGACTGGATACATAAACAAAACACAGCATTTTGCTGCATACAGGAAACTCATCTCAGAGACAAAGACAGACACTATCTCAGAGTAAAAGTTTGAGAAGAAAACTTCCAAGCAAAAAGCCCCATGAAGCAAGCTGGAGCGGCCATTCTAATATCGAAGAAAGTAATTTTCAACCAAAAGTTATAAAAAAAGATAAGGAAGGAAAGTTTTTACACATTAGAGGGGAAATCTGTCAGGAGGAACTCTCAAGCCTTAACATATATGCTCCAAATACAAAAGTACCATATTCATAAAAGGAACCCTACTAAAGCTCAAAAAAATACATTTTACCCCATACAGTAATAGTGGGACACGTTAATACCCCACTCTCACCAATGTACATATCATGGAATCAGAAACTGAACAAGGACACAGTAAAACTAACAGAGACTAGGAAGCAACTGGAATTAATAGATATCTACAGAACATATCATCCTAAAACTAAAGAATACACATTCTTCCCAGCACCTCACAGCACCTTCTTGAAAACTGACCACATAATTGGTCACAAAACGAGCTTCAATCTATATAAGGAGATGGAAATCCTCCCATGCATCCCTTCAGATCACCATGGCCTAAGGTTGGACTTTAATAACAACAAAGACTACAAAAAGCCAATTTTACATGGAAACTAAACAGTGCTCTACTAAATGATAACAGGGTCAAAGAAGAAATATAGAAAGAAATTAAGGATTTTCTAGAATTCAATGAAACTGAAAACACGACATACCCAAATCAATGGGATGCAATGAAAGCCGTACTGAGAGGAAAACTTTTAGCTCTGAGTGCTTCCAAAAAGAAACTGGAGAGAGAATACACTAGCAACCTGACAGCACAGTTGAAAGCTCTAGAACAAAAGGAAGCAGATACACCCAAGAGATGAAGATGGCAAGAAATAATCAAACTTAGGACAGAAATAGACCAAATAGAAACAAAAAGAATCATTCAAAGAATTAACAAAACCAATATCTGGTTCTTTGAGAAAATTAACAAGATTGATAAACCCTTAGCCAGATTAACTGCTGGGCAAAGAGAGAGTATACAAATTAACAAAATCAGAAAGGAAAGTGGAGACGTAACTACAGGAACTGAGGAAATTCAAAAAATCATCAGATCCTACTACAAAACCTATACTCAACAAGGTTGGAAAATCTGGAGGAAATGGATGAATTCCTAGACAGATAACAGATAATAAAGTTAAAGGAGGACCAGGTAAGTCATCTAAATAATCCCATAACACCTAAAGAAAATAGAAGCAGTCATCAAAAGCCTCCCAACAAAAACCAGCCAAGGTCCAGATGGGTTCAGTGCTGAATTTTATCGAACATTTATTGACAACCTAACACCAATACTCTCCAAACTATTCCACAAAATAGAATCAGATGGAACTCCACCTAACTCATTTTTTGAGGCTACAATAACCCTCGTTCCTAAAGCACACAAAGACCCTACAAGGAAAGAGAACTTCAGACCAATCTCACTTATGAACATTGATGCAAAAATATTCAACAAAATTGTTGCAAACCGAATTCAAGAACACATCAAAACTATCATTCACCATGATCAAGTAGGCTTCATCCCTGGGATGTAGGGATGGTTTAATATAGGTAAATTTATCAATGTAATCCACCATATAAACAAACTTATAGAAAAAACCACATGGTCATCTGACTAGATGCTGAGAAAGCATTTGACAAAATTCAACACCCCTTCATGTTAAAAGTCTTGCATAGAACTGGAATCCAAGGCTCATACCAAAACGTAATAAAAGCAATATACAGCAAACGAACAGCCAACATCAAACTTAAAGGTGGGAAACTTGAAGCAATCCCACTTAAATCAGGGACTTGACAAGGCTATTCACTCTCCCCCTATCTATTCAACACAGTACTGGAAATCCTGGCCTGAGCAATTAGACAGCAAAATGAAATCAAAAGGATACAAATTGGAAAGCATGAAGTAAAAACATCACTATTTGTAGATGACATGATAGTGTACTTATGAGACCCCACAAATTCCACCAGAGAACTTCTACAGCTGATAAACAAGTTCAGCAAAGTGGCTGGATATAAAATTAACTCAAACAAATCAGTAGTCTTCCTATACTCAAAGGACAAACATGTGGAGAAAGAAATTAGGGAAAAGATACCCTTCACAATAGTCATAAAAAATATGAAATACCTTGGTGTGACTACTAACTAAGCAAGTGAAGAACCTGTATGACAAGAACTTCAAATCTCTAAAGAAGGATATCCAGGAAGATTTCAGAAAAGGGAAAGATCTCCCATGTTCATGGATTGGAAGGATCTACATTTTAAAAATGGCCATCTTACCAAATCAATCTACAGATTCAATGCAACCCCCATCAAAGTACCAACACAATTCTTCATTGAGTTGGAAAGAGCAATGTGCAATTTCATCTGGAATAACAAAAGTCCTAGAATAGAGATATCCATCCTCAACAATAAGAAAACATCTGTGGAAATCACTATTCCTGACCTCATGCTATATTACAAGGCAATTGTGTTAAAAACTGCATGGTACTGGTACAGAAATAGGCACGTAGATCAATGGAATAGAATAGATGATCCAGAAATGAGCCCTCACATATATGGTCACTTGATTTTTGACAAAGGAGCTGTAAACATTCAATGGAAAAAGGACAGCCTATTCAATAAATGGTGTTGGTCCAAGTGACACTCAGCATGCAGAAGAATGAAAATAGACCCTTTCTTATCTCCTTGTACAAATCTCAAGTGCAATTGGATCAAAGATCTCCAAATTAAACCAGGTACACTGAAACTATTAGATGAGAAAGTAGGGAAAACCTTAGAACACATAGGCACAGGAGACAATTTCCTGAACAGAAAACAAGTGGCTCGTGCTCTAAGGTCAAAGATTGATAAATTGGACTTAATGGGATTGCAAAGTTTCTGTAAGGCTAAGGACACTGTCAAGAAAACAAAACAGCAGCCAACAGAGTGGGAAAAGATTTTTTACCCACATCAGGTAGAGGCCTAATATCCAAGGTATACAAGGAACTCAAAAAGCTAGACACCAGAGAATCAAACAACCCTATTAAAAAATGGGGTACAGAGCTAAACAAAATTTCTCAATTGAGGAATATTGAATGGCTTAGAAACATCTAAGGAAGTGCTTGACTTTCTTAGCCACCAGGGAAATGCAAATCAAAACAACCCTGAGATTCCACCTCACACCAGTCAGATTGGTCAATATCCAAAACTCAGATGACAGCAGATACAAAAATTGTGGTACATTTACTACTACTCAGCTATCAGAAAGAATGACTCAACCAAATTCTTAAGAAAATGGATGCATCTAGAGAATATTATCCTGAGTGAGTTAACCCAGTCAGAAAAGATCAGACATAAAATGCAGTCACTAATAATGGGATACTAATCCCAGAAAGCTCTGAACAACCCAGTAACAACTCACAGACTGTGTGAAGTTCAAGAAAAGAAAAAAAAAAAAAAAAAGTAAAGTAAAAACCATTATGCTCAATCCTTACACACCAAGAAAACTTTGACTAATTCTGTGTTATATCCAGTTTTACATGTACTTTATACTCATTGTAACTAATTAGACTTTAGTGCACACTGTCCAACCTTTGGGAAAAAAAGCATTTTTATGCAAAAATGTTTAAAATTTGTACATTCATCTTTGTTTTTTAAAATAAAGTTGTTCAAAAAAAAAAAAAAAAAAAAAAAAAAAAAGACTTGACAAGTGGGACCCCATGATATTGCAATGCTTCAGTAAGGCTAAGGACACTGTTATGAAGAGAAAAAGGCAACCAATAGATTGGGAAAGGATTCTTTATTTACCATTTGTACATCTGATAGAGGACTAGTATCCAATATATACAAAGAACTCAGGAAGCTAGACTATAGATACTCAAATAATCCTATATGAGTACAGAGCTAAACAAGAATTCTCAGCTGAGGAATATTCAATGGCTAAAATGCCCCTAAAGAAATGCTCAACATCATTAGTCATCAGGAAAATGCAAATCAAAACAACCCAAATTTCACTTTATACCAGTTAGAATGGCTATGATAAAAAACAAAAACAAACAAACAAAAAAAAAAAAAAACAAAAAAAAACAAAAAAACTCGGGTGACAGCAGATGCTGGTGAGGATGTGGAAAAAGAGGAACACTCCATCACTGTTGGTGGGGTTGTAACCTGGAAATCAGTTTGGCAGTTCTTCAGAAAATTAGACATAATACTACCTGAAAACCCAGCTATTTTACTCCTGGGCATACACCCGAAGATGCTCCAACATATGACAAGCATACATGCTCCACTATGTTCATAGCAGCCTTACTTATAATAGCCAGAACCTGGAAATAATCCAGATGCCCATCAACAGATGAATGGATACAGAAAGTATGGTACATTTACACAATGGAGTATTACTCAGCTATTAGAAACAATGACTTCATGGAAGGCAAATGGATGGAACTAGAGACTATCATCCTGACTGAGGTAACCCAGCCACAAAAGAACACACATGGTATGCACTCACTGATAAGTGGGTACTAGCCCCAGAAAGCTCTGAATATCCAATACCCAAAAAAGAATTCACAAACATTACGAGGCTCAAAAAGAAGGAAAGCCAAAATGGGGATACCCCAGTCCTTCTTAGAAAAGAGAACAAAACTCTCACGGAAGGAAATGCAAGGTCAAATAGAGGAATGGGGATTGAAGAAAAGATCACTCAGAAGCCACCTCACCTTGGGGTCTATCATATACGCAGCCACCAAATCCAAGTACTATAACTTATCCCAAGAAGTACTTACTGGCAGGAACCAGACAGAGATGCTTCCTCAGGGACTATGCTAGGGTCATACAGATACAGCTGAGCATGCTTGCAGCTAACCATCAGTCTGAACTCAGGGACCCCATTGAGGTTTCTAAAGAAAGGACAGGATGTAAGGAGCTGAAAGGGTTGCAACCTCATGGGAAGAACAACAATATCAACCAACCAAACGCTCCAAAACTCCCATGGATTTTGTACACACTTTGAGAGACCTATTGCTCCAGTTGCATATGTAGCTGAAGATGGCGGTGTCTGGCATCAATGTGAGAAGAGGCTTTTGTTCTAGGCGGGGCATGTTTTCTCAATATAGGGGAATGCCAAGGTGGAGAGGATGATCAGGAGGGAATGCACTTTTGTGAAGGTAAATTGAGGGGGACAGGAATGGGAGTGGGGTGGGGTAAAGGGAGGGTCAGCCATACTTAGGGGGGTTGTAAATATTTATGATATTTATAAATATCTTTGCATATGTAAATTTCTGTCCATGTTTGTTATTTTGAAACCTAACTGTACTGGGACTCAGCTACATTTAGGTAGATTTTATTATGACTTTCCTTATTTTCTATTTGTTTTTGGACATTCTGAGGTGAGAAAAGAATATTTTTTTCTTTTTATTGGATATTTTCTTTACTTACATTTCAAATGTTATTCTCTTTCCCAGTTTCTCCTCATGGATCTCCCTATCCCATCCCCTCTCCCCCTGGCTCTCTGAGAGTGTTCTTCCACCCTCCTACTCATCTACTCCCTCTAACCTCCCTGCTCTGGCATTCCTCTACACTGGGGCATTAAGCCTTTACAGAACCAAGGGTCTTTCCTCCTGTTGATGCCCGATGTCTGATAATGCTGGGAGAATCCACCTCTGTATTTTCCTCTCAGGAGACATGTATATCAGACTCCTGTCAGCATCAGATTTCTTATTTTTTAAAAAATTTATTTTCATGAGTACACTGTAGCTGTCTTCATACACACTAAAAGAGGGCACAAAATCCCATTGCAGATGGTTGTGAGCCACCATATGATTGTTGAGAGCTGAACTTAGGACCTCTAGAAGAGCAGTCAGTGCTCTTAACTGCTGAGCCATCTTTTGAACCCACATGCAGATTTCCTACCTTGTGTTTTTATTGACTAGGTACACTATTAATTAAGTTAATTAAAGAATAATTAATTATATTTAAAATTTGGCTCAGATCAAACATATTTTAACAACAAAAGTACATTTAAATATGTGTACTAGGAAGGGCATTACCCAAGAATAAAACAATAAAAGATAAAAGACATAACTTTACCTTTCTAATCTTTTGTACTTCATCAGTGTTTTTACTGCACTGGTGAAAACTGACTCTTGAGTCTCACTAAGGAAGAAAACTGGAATTTCGACATTCCCAGTGTCTCTGAGTACCAGTGTATTCACTTGTCACCTCCAGGGTTGTTGTGCCAGGTGTTTCTTACTACAGGTCACAGTATCTGGGGTTTGTGAACTCAGGAAATAATAACTGTGGGTGGACTGTATTTCTCTAACAAAATCTGATGTGGAGTAAGAAGTAATCAAAAACAAGGAACAAGTTGAAGCACCCAAAAAGCCTGAACGTTAAAAACCAAAGGTTAGTTATAGCAGAGTATCATTCGGAACTATTTTGTTGCTTTTTTTTTTTTTTTTTTTTTTTTGATCAGTAGTGTTTGGTTTTACCTTAGATCTCTGGGTTGTCTAGTCTCTGGTTCATGGTTCTCTGAGTAGTGTCTGATGTAGGTCTATAATTGTGGAGTGGACCTTAGGTCAAATCATTCCTGGGCTACTCCCACAATTCTTTGTGCTACTGTCACCTTAGCATATGGTGCAGGTAGGGCAGACTGTGGGTCAAATCTTTTGTGGTTAGGTTGGTATCCATGTTTTTTTTTTTTTTTCAGTAGCCTACAGACTATCTTCCCTCAACAAAGAGATGGGAACTTAGAGGAGAGGGCTGCAGTGCCTTAGCCAGTCATCATCAGAGAGGCTTCCCCCAAGCAGCAGATGGAACTGAGGCAGAGATGTTCTGTGTGTGTGTGTGTGTGTGTGTGTGTGTGTGTGTGTGTGTGTGTGTGTGTGTGTGTAAAACAGCTGTTCACTTAGTGCTTTTATGGAATTTCTGACTGTGAGAACAAGTGGGTCTCTGTCTCTAGTGCCTGCTCTTGGGATCTGTTCCTCCTCTTTTGTTTCTGTGTCCAACTGCCATAGGATAGTTTTTGCTTCATCTTATTTTTGTTGTTGTTGTGTTTGCTTGTTCTTCCTCTAATGAGAGAGAGAGAGGGGAGGGAGAGAAAGAAAGTGGATCCTGAGGAGAGAGGACATGGGGAGGTTCTGAGAGGAGTAGAGGGAGAGGAAACTATAATCAGGATATATTGTATGAGAAGAAAGTCTGTTTTCTATAAAAGAAGAACAGAGAGAATAAAGTAAAATTACAAAAAAACAAAAGAAAAGAAAACCAAAAACAACAGTCAGGAGACAGTGCATGCTTTGGTTTGGATGAGTCTTGTCTCCCATGACAATGACTCTGAGCCAACTCTGCCTTTAGTTCCCTGAAAACATCTTAAACTGGGAGACTGTGAAGCACCAGGAGACATATGACTCAAGGAACAAAGGGTGGGGAGCCTAAATCACCTTAATCTTTTAAGAGATGATTACATAAGAATTGATTGTTCCACCCTGTAGAAAGAGCTGAGGAAGTCTCTGCTGGGTAACTCAGAGATAAATCTCTGCACGCTGCTGATGATAAAGATTAAGGCAATTCCAGTTGAACTGTAAGCTTTGTAAATGTACAGAAAGTTTTGTAATGTTTGCAAACATTTGTTTGAATTTTGACATATAATGTAGTTGAAGTTGCTAAGGAAATAGTTTACTTTTTATTCAGAATTTTAAACAGCAAGACTTTGCATTAAAACAAAAACAAATTCTTTGTTGTAATATGGTTACCCAGTTCTCTCTTCTCTCTTCAGCGGCCTCTTTTATAGTCTTGTTTTGAAAGCCTCGGTCATACATACACTACCCATGTGGGCGGCTGACTCCCGCAATGGTCTCATGAACTCTCTAATGGAGTTCATTCTGAATATAGGAAAAGTGTGGCTAAGAATGTAAATCCCTTTTGATCAAGAATGATAAAGCAGAAAGTGGAAACCAGGAAGGTTTTAATGAAAGAACAAACACTTCTTAAGGTATATGTGCTAAATTACAATACACTTCAGAGGGCAGAAAAAGTGCTGGGTTTATTGTCTCCCTTGATCTCACATTGGGGAAAAGCAAGGTTCATATAATCTACTGACTGTCTTCTCAAATGTCTAGAATTTTGCCTTACACATGGTATGTATGCATTTTATTACACAGGAAGTATGAGATCAATAAACATATTGATTTAATTTGATTTTGAAAATATATCTTAATATATTTATATAGGAATTAACTTCTGACATTGGTACTTAGATATGCCTGAAATTTAGCTATGGATCAATAGAAATTTGATAATAAAGTCATATTATGTACAATACTTGAAGACCTTAGTGGTAACATAGCTGTTAGATTAGATATACATAATATTGTGAATACTGAACCTTTTGAGAATTCTATGTCCATTTTAAAAGTCAGTTATGATGTTAACAATGGTTTGAGTCTCAGCCCTTTCCTGATATGGAGTCATTTCAAATGATCTCACCCGTGCTATAGTTTTAACAAGCAACCAGTAGAATATTCTTCAGACAGCTTCTTAAGTCTCTGTGTATTCTGTATCATTGCTTACAGTTGATCAATGAATAGCTCATAGATGTTCTACAACCACCCAAATAAACAGCTTACAGTCCTTGACCCCAGCACACACTATTTCTCATGTTCATGAGCATTACGTACATCAGGCACCAAGGAGTTAGCTCACTTCTAATTCTGCTTCCTAAGTCTTTTCCTTTAGTATCTCTCTCTTAACTATGATTTGAAAATTGCTTCATTAATGATACTTTAGAAACCTTTTAGCTGGTTGCCTTGACTCAATAACTAACCAAGTTAATTCAACTTGCATAGCTTAATTCAAAAGATTTGGTGGAAGTCTATAATGTTCTAGTGATTGTTTTAGCTCCTAGGGGCCCAGTAAATAAAACCAAATAATCATACCAGTGGTTATGAATTGAACAATATTGTTTCCTTAAATTTCTTAGTTGAAATCTTGACCTTCAAGCAGACGTGGCATTGTGTGATAGTTAATCAGGTGGTTAGGTTATAAGGAGAGTAAACGCCCTCGTGGGACTGATGTCCTGATACAAGAGACTACATGGATTTCTCATGTGTGTATTACGGTTATGGGCGTCCATAACTAAAGTAACAGGTCCAACAAACACAAGTTACTGCCATTGACGCAGACCTCCCAGCCTCCAGACTGTGAGAAATAAACCTCTGTTGTTTCTAAGTTTCCTATCATATATGCCACGTTTATATCAGCCTTTGTGGAACAAGATCCAGCCTTAGTGATGGGAGCAAAAGTGACAGATATGATAGAGGTAAACTGGGAGAACAGAGGATGACGTCAGAAGTGGGAAATGGGTCTGGATGAGGTGCTGCATAGTTAAGAGTGGCCAGGAAAGACCTTCCTTCCCAAAGCGGCATTGGAATGAACGGGAGAAACGCAGTGAAGTAAACATGATGGCAGAGAGAATGGGAAGCCCTGATCCAGGGTACTCACTGGTGCATTGGAGAAACAGCCTGGAGGGAGGATTAGTGAGACTAATGATCATGTGATCTGTGAGGCTGAGTGAAGGGGGAAGACAGTATAATAGAAGAAAGAAATTCACTGCAACTGGCAGCGGAAGTCAGGGCAGAGACAGTCATCTGGGGCTGGGCATGTAAATGTCTTTGTTTGAGTGAGGCAAATATTGGAGATTTGCGGCACGGGAAGAGCATCAGATCGTTCCTTTAGTGGGCTCTTTCTGTTGCTGTTATAGGAATGGTAGGTCTGAGATGGAGTGGGAGAGAGTGCGGGAGGTTATCCAGCATTCAAGGTGAAAGATGATGTCTAAGATAAGACATGGCCAGGGACTGCTCAGAGTCCGGGCGTCTTTTAAATTTTGAGTGTAGAGAATTTGGGGCTGACATTTTCTGAAAAGTCGAGTTTAATTGAATATAGAATTTTTATTTCTTGCTAATAAACTCCTGGAAATGCTTCTAGAGATTTAAAGCAAGCAAACAAACAACAACAACAAAACAGAAAAAAATCTCCCTTTTTATATGGAATCTGCCTGTCTTTAGGATAGTATTTAAACTTTTCATGTGACATTTATGATCCATGATGATCACCCTTGCCATTTCATCTTCTGAGCTGTTCTGACCTGCTTGATTTGACTTAGCCAGACTCAGTATCTGTGCATGACACCTTCCTGTAGTTCTATAAACATTCTATATACATTATATATGTGTATATCTGTATTTACATTTCAAGTGTTATCCCCTTCCCCCCACTTCCATTTGCCCTCCCCCTCTACTTGCTTTCATGAAGGTGCTCCCTCTCCCAACCACCCTCATCCACCTCAGTACAATGGCATTCCCCTACATTGGGAACCTTCACTCCACCAAAGGCCTCTCCTCCCATTGATACCAGACAATGCCATCCTCTGCTACATATGCACCTGGAGCCATGGGTCTCTCATGTGTGCTCACTGGTTGGTGTTTTAGTCCCTGGGAGTTGTGTAGGGTTTTGTATATTGATAATGTTGTTCTTCCCATGGGGTTGCAAACCCTTTCAGATCCTTCAGTTCTTTCTCTAGCTCCTTCATTTGGGGTCCTGTGTTAAGACAGATGGTTAACTGTATCTGTATGACTCTGGCAGAGCCTCTGAGGAGCCTCTGAGGAAGCATCCATATCTGGCTTCTGCCAGTAAGAACTTCTTGGCATCAGTACTACTGCTTGGGTTTGGTGACACCCTTTTGAAAGAAATATTTGTGCCTAGTTACATTATTTTATCCTTAAAATAGTTCATGCAGCATACTTCTTCACTGGGTGGTTTCTTCTCCCCCACTGCTTCCTGATCTCATAAAGCTTGCTACGTTTTTTCTCACTGTTTTTATAAGTTCATATGTCAAACACGAGTATTTGTACATGTTTCCACTTACAGGTTACTTGCTTGTGAAAGGCATCACTGAATCTTCTTAGTCTGCATATAATGAGCAGTAGAAGACCATAGAATTTACATAGGCATTATTAATGGAAAAATCAACACACGACTCTACAAAGATTTTAAAAGTACTTTTTACAATAGTTTGGAGATACTTTTAAAAATTGAAGTGTGTTTACTGGCTGGAGCCTGAAGGAGCTAGAGAAAGGACTGAAGAAGCTGAAAGGGTTGCAACCCCATGGGAAGAACAAAAGTATCAACCAACCAAACCCACCACAGCTTCCAGACTAAAGCACACACCAATGTGCACACATGGAGAGACCCATGGCTCCAGTTGCATATGTAGCTGAAGATACCAGTATCTGGCATCAATGGGAGGAGAGGTCTATGGTCCAGTGAAGTCTCATTTTTCCAGTGTAGGGGAATGCCAAGGTGCTTAGGTGGGAGAGAGCACACTTTCATGGAAGCAAGGGGAAAGAGAGGGAAATGGAATTGGGAGAAAGGGATAATGTTTGAAATGTAAATATAAAGACTATCCAATAAAACAAACCAACAAGAACAACAACCTGTGAACTCAAAGACCAGAGAGACCTGATCCTTGCCCTCACTCCCGATCTGGATACAGACCTTCGGCCTCTAAGGGTAACATTTCTGCTGAGAGAGGCAGTTTAGTGAAGGGAATAGGCTGGCACTTAACACTGTTATATTACATAATGGGTATGTTAGAATCTGTGTTGAGAGACCCAAAGGCCAAGGATAGCCTCTATACATTCGAATTTGAGTTGAGAGGTATGGGGTCAAAGGGTAGTCTTCATAATTTGGGTTTGGCCAAGGTAAAAAAAGAGTTTAGATTGAGGGGGAAAAATTAAAGTGCGCATTGTGATCCCAGTTTTGAATGCTGATGTATACAAATATAAATCACAGGGAAATCTCTGCCAGCTATCAAACGCTTGCCAGGAACCTGTGCTGTCTCAGGCTTCCCTACCTCATCTCGCTTAATCCTCATAAAAATACGTGCTTTATGGCCAAGGAAACAGCGTTGAGGGATTAAGTTACTCAGCCAGGGGGTGACAGAGCTGTCATCCAAATCCAGGTTTGGCAAGTTCAAGTTTGCCAAAGTCCACATCAGCTGGGAGGAGAATGCCTGCTAATTCCATGTTGTGGTTAACACTCATCCCACTTGCTACCTCTGTCGTTGACATTAAAAAATGGAAACTCCAGACGTAATTCGAAGGCCCTCATGTATAGAATGTGCAGATAAAGTGTGTTTATTTTACATGTTGGAGTTATGAAGAACATAAAAACTATGCCCAAAAGATGACATTTTATTTCAGCTTCAACCCCCAGCAGATTGTTGCCACAAGGTAGGCAATAGGAACGATCCACTAAAGCCAGTTTTTATTTATTTATGCTTTATGTTAAGGAATGCTTTGTTTAAACTAAGCCCCATTTGGAACCTTAATATGTTAAAACAGATCAAAATAGAAAATCTTTTTAAAAAATCTTTTGTGGAAATGGGGTCTTCGTTTCTTGCTTTATCTGCTGAACTCTTTCTTCTTCCTTTTTTTTTATTATGTTTTGTTTTGTTTCTCTTAATAACCTTAAGTACACATAGAATACCCCATAAAGAGAAGACAGCATTCCTTGCCATTGTGTAACTTGAGCCATGAGTCATAACTTAGTCCAGAGTCATGGCTTGTTGAATGTATTTGCTTCATAGAGAATTCTCAGTTCATATGAAAGAGACGAATTCTATACTTGAATGAAAAAATCAGTATCACTCTGTTAAAAATCTCTTATTTTCTCTTAATGATTTGTATCCTCATTTCTTCTGATCTTGAATTGCTTTTACATACATTTATTTTTTTCTTGATGCCAACCACTCTGTACTTTGATATCTGTAGCTGTGCAGTATGAAGTGTATACAAGTTATGTGGCTTTGCAGTGGATGACACAGGGGCTACATGCCCCCTGCTAAGCTTTCTGCCTCAGAGGGAAGCCACATGCAACCTAAAGGACACATCTCTAAAGAATTTGCCTTTTTCTGGTTCTTGTGCTCAGTTATAACAGTATGTGTGTGTTAAAAACTTAGGCAGCTATGAATTAATATTGAAAAACAGAAAACCACAATCCTATTTTATACATGAGACTAAAATTTTGGTGATGTGTGATTCAGAGCAAGTGATGGCTTACCAGTCAAAATGAATGAACTATGGATGCTGGCTTCAATTTTTTACTAGCCAGTGCTAGCTGTTAATATAATAACTCATGGTGATAAATAAAAATAAACTAAATGTTCATGCTCCGTGCTTAGGTATGTGGTTTTTTTAAACAGTGGGTTAAAGGACCACACCTACTTTATTAAGCCATCAGTCAGTAAGAGATTAGCTCATGTACTTAGGGTATGGTATAATGAGCCTACCGTCAAAGGCTTAATTTTTAGATAGGTTTTTTTATTTCCCCTATTCGTTCTTAGCTATGGTCTGAACAGTTACTGTTATTTGCTTTTTCAAATACATGATACTTTTGTAGTAACTCCCTTTCTCTACTACAAAGAAATGGGGAAAGGAAGAGAAAAAGAAAGGAAAGAAATGTGGAGCTGAGTGAGCTGGAAACAAAGCTATATCACCCATGGTCCACGTTGATCACTCAACTGATGATGTCATGTTGGATACAACATGTTTTCTTACTTTATTTTGCATATTTTAATTCATTCTAACTTTTTAATAATACAATTGCTGATGTAATCATGTTTATCAGATATCTAGAAAAGCTCTATATAGTTGTCTGAAAATGTTTTTCCCTAGAGAGTCACTATTCAGGATTTTTTGATGTATCCTCATATTTCCTCATAGTCCTGAAGTAATTTTGCTTCTGATTCACCCCTCTGGACATCCTGGCTTTGAAAAGCTCACCGAAGTTAACTGGACAATGAACTAGGCAGAAATCGTGTCAAAGAAGGAAAGAAAGTCCAAAGCTCCACTTCCTGGAAAGAACTCATAGTTCAATTTTTCTCTGAGCAAAGAAAAGCAGAAACTTTCACACGTAGGTGAGGAAAGGCAGCCACAAAGCTGACCTGTACTGGAACTCCGTGTGGGGAGAACCAGGCTGTGTGGCTTCCATGCAGATGTGTCATCTACTGTCCTATAGCAGTGACAATTGAAAACACAGTGTTGCAACTAGCATTTAGAACAATCCTTCATTGTCACAGTCAGCCACGGCACTTCCCTTCCCATGGCCGGTTGTCACTGCCTTCCCAGGCTTTCTTCTCTTCAGTATAGCATATTGGCTATTTAAGACAGTTTCCCCTTTATCACATTGCCAACAACCCTTCATTGCAGGTGTCATCAAGCAAATCCACGGTGTCTATGTAGTTTGCTGGAGAATAAGTTCAAAAAATGTTCCTTAGCCAACTTTTATGACTTCTTGGTCCCAAATGTGGATATTATTTGTCTGTTTATTTCTTTGTTCTCAGCAGCAGACAGAGAAGGAGGGGCAACCTTATGTTGCAAGCACTGCTGAATGACTTTTTTTTTAATAATAAAAAAGAATTCTTGTATTTGGTGAAGAAACAGGTTCGCCAATTTCTTCATTCATTTCCATTCTAGCAGATAGGAGAGGTCATAGATTGTTTGGTGATATCTAAGTCAACCTCAAATATCTCTCCATCTAACTGTGCAATTTAATTTAAGGCATGTTGTTCTGTTTCAAAACTGTTAGCCCAAGAGTGATGGGTGCAAGGTGGCACCCACTCAAGAAGAAAAAGATAAGGTTACTAGCTTTGGTCTCTTAATATTCAACCTGTTCAAGAAGTGTTCACAAAAAGATGTTGGCTAGGAGCAAAATTTTGTTCTGATATTGAAAAGATGATAAAGAAATGCCAGGTATGCTGAAGAAAATCTTTACTTGAGATTTAAAAAAATGATGTGAGTATGTACCTGTGCAGGTCAGAAGAGAGCATCCGCCATGTAACTTCTGGGATCTGAACCTGGGTGGGTGGGTCCTATGCAAGAGCAATAAGTTCTCTTAACCGATGAGCCATTCATCTAGCTGTGATGCCATGGTTTTTAAAAAGAATGACATAGAGATGAATTGCCATTGCGGCCTACCATTGTAGCTTATCATGCTGTCACATTGATCTGCCCCACTTTTGGTGTTAATAAACTTGAAGACAAGGCATCCCTTAGTTGGGAAAGGCGTATTCAAAGAAGCGTAACCATTCATCCTTTTAAATTCAGAGTTCTGATACGGTTTTTTAAACTATAATATGTGAAATGAAAACATGCTGATGCTTGTTTGTGACCTTTGTTACTTATGATATTTTAGATTAAGGAGGGATAAATGTCACAACCCTATTCACTGGAAATGGTGGAAATCATAAAGCCAACACATGTTTTGGGGTCCCCACAAAGTTGAGCTGAATGCTACTATTGCTGACATTCTGTCTCTCACTTTGAGATTTTGGTCTTTGCATATCGCATTCTTGGGGGTTTTCTGCATTATGATTCATTTTGTGTTTTTCTGAGAAAATCATGTCTGAGTCTTTTTAGGAAAGTCATAAACATCATTCCTTCTGCTTTCAGTGAAATAATTTTATCTAGCCCTATTTGGAGGTTTTTTATGGTTTGAATACTGTGATAAGCACAAAGCTAGATGATTAAATTAAATTAAATTAAATTAGTAGATGAAGCTATGACTCTAAGAATTTTCCTAAGGTATCCTCTGCCCCTAAGCAAACAGTAGGATTGGTACAGGTCAGAGATAATTGACAAACTCTGACTAGCCAGGAGAGTTTGTAACAGATTTGAGACTTACTTTTACAATATGCTTAGAGCTTTCTGAAAATGTAGTTTAAAGATAGGGATCTATACAAGGCATACCTCTGGAAGAGTAGACACAGTAAACAAGACTTATTGACTAAAATAACCCTTTCCTACTTTATATAGATACTGAAAGATAGTAAAAGAAACTAGTTACTAGTATTTGGCGTTCATAAAAGACCAGTTGATATATTTGTTGTTTATCTGGAGTGCTTTAAAACCTTAAATTCTGCCAGTCCATAAGCAGGCTGTCATATAGTAAAATGTGTGTTTGCTTTTGTGGAGACATTCTTTAGATTGTTAGAAGGCCAATATTAAAAATAAAATCTGTTCTTTTTGTATTTTTTGGTTTTAACTGGACTTGTAATCCTGGGCATGTGATGAAAAGTCAAACACATGTCCAGGAACAAAATGATATCATCTGTACTTCTTGTATAATCATGTCTGTCCTTGTTCCATGAAACCTGTTTAAACAAAGAAGCAGCCTGATAGGTAGTCAGTCAGAGCTGAAGGTTCCCCTGACCACCATGCCTCCCTGGACAACTCCCTATCTTCTCCCAGAACTACACTCTCAATGGCTGTGTCTGACCCCTGGCAGATCTCCCTCTCTCTCTCTCTCTCTCTCTCTCTCTCTCTCTCTCTCTCTTATCCATGCATCCATCCGTCTATTATGTATGTATACATCTATCAAACATCTATTAATCATCTATCAATCAATCTATCAATCTATCAGTCTATCAATTTATCCATCTATCTATCTATCTATCTATCTATCTATCTATCTATCTATCTATCTATCATCCATCCATCCATCCATCTATGATGTATTAAGTATGCATGTATCTCTCTAACATCTATGTCATCTGTCTGTATGGTCTGTCTGTCTGTCTATAAATGTTGTGGGTTTTGCCTCACATAGGAAGTGGTTCATCTGGGAGGATGTTGTGAACTACTGAAGAATACTGGTGGGCACAGCTCTGTGAGAATGGCCACCTTGCCTCCACTCAGTGTGTGGCATCACAGTTTATAACAGAGTTGCTCTTCTGTTTATACACTGAAGGCATCTCAAAACTACTTGACATTTCTGTAAGGAGTCTGTTAATGACTTTAAAGTATTTTTCTTATGGCTATATTGCAAAATATATTTGTTTTTCTGAGAGGGCTATCTTTGATGGTACTGTAGATCTGCACAAAAGGTAGGGCCCATGTCCGTTAAGTGATTCTGTGACGCCTATTCTGCATGCATACGGACACTGCCAACAGAAACACTTCTGGAATTTTATGTTGTTGGTATTTCATGTACGCTAACTAGAAGTTATTTTTTGCATGTGTATGTGAATGTGTTATATGCACATGTGTGTTTGTGTCCACACATGTGAGAGTGAGAATGAGTTGGATATGTACATGTGCATATGTTTGGAAAGTTAAATGAATCTGTGTGAGTTTCTCCATTATTCTATAGACATAAAGAGTCAGGGTCTTTCAAGGGATCTGAAATTCCTTCTCAGTCTGGCTAGTCAGCTTGTCTTCAGTATCCTCTGTCTCTGCTTCCTATGGAAAAATTACTGTCAGTTCCTGTGCCAGGCAGGCTTTTACATGGGCCCTGGAATCAGATGTCTGAAGCTGACACTTGTTTGGCAAAGAGTAACCAGGGCCCCTTCCAGCTCCAGTTATTATAAGTGCTTAAAGTGATGGAACCAATTACCTCATTGTCTCTATTGTTAAAGGTCATGTCCCGGTGTTTGGAAAGTGCTGACACAGCTGTCTTATATTGTAACTGATTAGTTAGCTGGAGGGAGCAAAGTGTATACTCCAGAGGGCACTGTTGTGCAATGTTAGATTCTGTTTCTGAATTCTAAAAATGTTTAGGCATTGAACACCACCTAAGTCCATTGAGTCTCAAAGCAAGAGGCAAGAGATAACTACTTGGCTGAATATTTGTTCCATGCCTGTTTGCAAAGATAGCCCAAATTATCTATATTTACATCTACATAGAAATCTATATCTCTATATCTAGATCTATAAATATATATAAATATCTAGATCTGTATCTAAATATATATAGAGAGAGATATAAAATTCATACACACATATGTATGTATTATATCGGATTTAGTGGTTTTATTTTTTGCTTATATTTATTTTCAAAAGGATGTCTTTTCACCTTTATTTTTTCAGTTATTTAAAATTTTTGAATATTCATGATGGCATGTGCTAGTTAGTTATCAAAATGCCACTCTTGGAAATGAAAATATTGAATACTTGGGTGTCTTTTGGAATAAAACTGCTTTGATCTGATTTTGGTGAGACTTGCATATAAAGAATTGCACTAAATACCATTGAATTCCACAGGTTTCTTTTAATAATTGTTGACATTATCATCCTAAAATTTTCAAGGTTCTTGCAAGTAATTGACAATTTAGGTGGGCTTAAAATGCCTCAGAAACTCATTTAATCCAGCACTCAATGCAGTTGGCAGGCAACAAATCTAAGAGAGGATATTAAATGGGGTGGGGGTATTGTTTATGGTAAGCAATTTGTCACACATAATAGTAAAAGCATCAGAGATGTGGAATGATTATCTCCTTACAGAATAAAAATCTCTTAACTCTGGAATAATGTTCCTCCCACGGACTTGCGTTTTCTTTTACTGGGTGGAGAAATAAATAGCTCATCAGAGATTGCGCACAAGCCCAGCAAGCCCTCCAGAGGTGTGATGTGTATTTTCACCACCCGTCACGTCAGAGTGGAGAAAAGCTCGGGAGACTGAAAGCCTCACAATCATATTCAGGCTGCTGAAACCAAAGAAGCTACTGTCTTGTGAATAATTTTCAGCTTAATTTCTTCTTTCCTAAGCCTGAACTGAAGAGACAGGATTGTTGTCTCTCCAGCTTACTTGAGCACATAAACACTTATGCCTCAAGTATCTAGCATTTTAAAAGTGCACAGTTCCTGGAGCTCAGGAAATAGTTCCTTCGACTTGTCCAAAGCAGGAGAGAAAAGACATGTTAAAGGACATGTTTATTCATATTAAAATACACAAGAAAGCTTTTTGTTATGCACCTCTGTTTCCATATTGAAACCTCTAAGCTATGTTAAAGCTTTATAAAACAGTCATTTCCTATGGCTCTTTTTTAAAGGTAATGCACAAATGAATTATTTGCCAAAATGAACATTTTAAGTTGTTTTGCTCTGGGTGCAAGACTTCATTTCCAAAGAGCTTCTAAAGTATGTATAACCATTATATCATTTTACAGCAGGTGTTTTAGAAACCATTAGGCTACAGAAGTTCAAAGATAAAATAAAGAGATTTGTTAACACACACTAGGTCTTTTAAAAGTCACAATTAGGCAAGTTTCTTCATTAGATATTCAATGGTGCCATTTACCCCATTAAAATATAGTAATCCTAATATGGAGCTAAGTATAATTTAATTTTATAAAAAAAGAATGGAAGAGAAATTAGTGGGGGTCTATGTTCAGGTCACAATGATGAGATATTTATTGTTTTCTTTGTTACTATCTCTACAAAATATGTCCCCAAGTGATGAGGAATTGGTACTCTCCAAATACTCTCTTGAATCTAGAGGGTAGTTATATTGTTTAAAATGTGTGCATTCTCCAGAGATTAATTGGATTTTTAAATATAGACCTCAATATGAAGATTTAACAATTACCAAGAGGATAATCTTATTAAATTTGAATAGAAGAAGTAGAAGGCACATGAATTTCTTTTACCAAGAGGATAATCTTATTAAATTTGAATAGAAGAAGTAGAAGGCACATGAATTTCTTTTAACTGCTGGGGTCAGGAGTGGTAAGACTGAGGAAGGTGGTTTAGGAGGAATACAGAAGAAACAGATCATTAAATGTGTAAGTTCTAGCTGTAAAAAATATGGATAAAGAGCTTGAAGCACAAAAGATATTTCAAAATATATGGAGTAAAGCAAGTCAAGGAAGATATACAAATGTATTGAGGGCCTTTCTTTCAGAACAGCTGACCAGTGGTTACCACATGCATCCTAATGGGGGAACTGAGATTGGGCCCTGTTTGTATTCAGCATGGTTAGTTTTGTTTTAATTACTCTCTTGTAAATGGCGATTCTTCTCATGGACAAAGCTACATGGAAGCTTTTAGTGAATCATGGACCACGCCCTAAGATTAGCTATTTCAGATGCTTTTAAGTAATATTTACTTTAATTAATATTTTTTTTTGTTTTTGGCTTTGAGTGTCATATTTTTTTTAAATTGAACAACTTTATTTTAAAAAACAAAGATAAATGTACAGATTTGAAGCATTTTTGCATAAAAGTATATGAATACATTTTTGTCAGTACTTGATTTTTTTAAAAGGTTTGATAGTATGCATTAAAATCTTACTAATTACAATGGGCATAAAGTACACGTAAAACAAGATGTAACCTGGAAATAGTCAAAGTTTTCTTGGTGTGTAAAGATTAAGCATAATGGTTTTTCGTTTTCTTTCTTTTTTTTTTTATTTTTGGCCTTTTTTTCTTGAACTTTATATAGTCTGTGAGTTGTTTCTGCGGTGTTCAGAGCTTTCTGGGGTTAGTATCCAATAATCAGTGACTGCATATTATGTCTATTCTTTTGTGACTGGGTTACCTCACTCAGGATGATATTCTCTAGATGCATTCATTTACCTAGGAATTTCATAAAGTCATTGTTTCTGATAGCAGAGTGGTACTCCATTGTGTAAATATACCACAATTTTTGTATCCACTCATCTACTGAAGGACATCTGGGCTCTTTCCAGCTTCTGGCTATTATAAATAGGGCTGCTATGAACATTGTGGTGCATGTGTCTTTGTTGCATGTTGGAGCGTCTCTGGGGTATATGCCCAGAAGTGGAATAACTGGGTTTTTAGGTAGTACTGTGTCCAATTTTATGAGGAATCACCAGACTGATTTCCAGAGTGGTTGTACCAGTTTACAACCCCACCAACAGTGGAGAAGTGTTCCTCTTTCTCAGCATCCTCGCCAGCATCTGCTGTCATCTGAATTTTTGACCTTACCCATTTTGGTTGGTATGAGGTGGAATCTCAGGGTTGTTTTCATTTGCATTTCCCTGATGACTAAGGATATTGAGCACTTCCTTGGATGCTTCTTAGCCATTCGATATTCCGCAATTGAGAACTTTTTGTTTAGCTCTGTACCCCATTTTTAATAGAGTTGTTTGATTCCCTGGTGTCTAACTTCTTGAGTTCTTTGTATACCTTGGATATTAGGCCTCTGTCAGATGTGGGGTTGGTAAAGATCTTTTCCCAATCTGTTGGCTGCCGTTTTGTTTTGTTTTGTTTTGTTTTGTTTTTGACAGTGTCCTTAGCCTTACGGAAGCTTTGCAATCTCATTAAGCCCCATTTGTTAATCTTTGACCTTAGAGCTTGAGCCATTGGTGTTCTGTTCAGGAAATTTTCTCCTGTGCCTATGTGTTCTAAGGTTTTTCCTACTTTCTCTTCTAATAGTTTCAGTGTACCTGGTTTAATGTGGAGATCTTTGATCCACTTGCACTTGAGCTTTATTTTTCAAAGACAAGTCTTGTATGGTTTTTAGAATCAAAGCAAAGAGCAGAGCTGCTTTGTATCATTTTCCCAGGATGCTTCAGGTGATAACAAATGAATTGCATGGTCTACAAAACAAAAGTTCCACAGTCATTGTCATAGGTCCCCTTTTCCACAGCCTATGAGATATGCCACATGTTATGTGCTTATGACCCGGGAAGCAGTTTCCACATAGGAACTGGGGGGTTGCTATGGTCAGTACATCTGCTTGGCACTGGAAAATCCTTTCTCTAGACCTCTTTTCTCTTCTTTGTCATTTGTTGAGCGCCACACATCTTTCTCTCATTCTCCCTTTTCATTGAAGGGACCTCCTCAGTTCCATGACCTTCCCATCAAGGAGATGCTCCCACCTGTCATACAGACTCCCCAATTTCATCAGCACTGTATTCCTGACAGGAGTATTTAATAGGAATGAAGAGGAGGAATCTGCTAAAACATGTTTTATTCAAAAATGCTGTAATGTTGTATGGTGGTTAAATATGGAAAACAGGTGTGTCTGTTCACGTGCCAACTACCTGTCCACCCTTCTTTTCAATTGCCTTGCTCTAGACTGTAAGCTCAGTGAGAGACAGAAAGAGGCAGGAGCTACATTATACTCAACAGCCTAGGCTGAGCCTATACTAACTGCATTTTTATCCCCTTTTTAATCTGCTCTGTGAACCCAGGGAGTCACCTAACTCTCAGTTTCCATATCTGCTGATTACAGGCAACAAGGCTTAACTTCAAGTTGTATAAGAATAAATGAGTTAACATTTTGTTAAAGCAACTATGATGGATAACGTTTAGTTCTTGGTAGGCCCTGTACTAGGGTTTGGTATATTAAAACAAAAATAAAAATGTTCAACACCAAACCAAACCAAATCAAAACAAAACGAAACCTGAGTCTGGACAGGCTGTGATGGATGTAAAACCTAGTCCAGTCTGGGCTTCTGCCTTACCTTCTAACACTGAGGGAAGCCAGGCATCAAAGGAATTCTTAGTTTCTTAAACAGTGTATCCTGTAGTCTATTGCCTCTGGTTTTATGTAAAGATGTATATGAAACACCATTCAATGCCTCATAACTTTAATTACCACACAAGTAATATAAAAGATACAATGTGACAACTATGGATTTTAAAATCACACACTCCTTATTGACTACTAGAAAGTGATAAAATCTTCCTGAACTGTTTTTGTCTTTGTGCAAAAAAAAAAAAAAAAAAAAAAAAAAAAAGAGGATACATAATTAGAAGTTGTGAGGATTAAATGAAGTACTATCAGTAAATTAATTTTTTTTCTGTGTAAATACTAGTTTTAGTTGAAAATATTATAATTTGACATGCAATAAAACATAATATTTAAAATATTTAACTGACAAAAAAATTAAAATTCAATTGACTAGCAGAGTACTTTTTAAATTTTAAAAATATTTATTCATTTATTTATTATGTGTACAACATTCTGCCTATATGTATCCCTGCAGGCAGGAAGAGAACACCAAACCCATTGTAGATGGTTGTGAGGCACCACGTGGTTGCTGGGAATTGAACTCAGGACCTTCATAAGAGCAGTTAGTGCTCTTCAGAGCCATCTCTCCAGCCCTGCAGAGTATTTTTTTTTAAAAAATAACAACATGCTGGAAGTTTGGTAGTTGTGTGTAGAAGGACAGAATATTAGCAACAGAAAGGAACTTCAAAAGCGTCTCCTTCCCCTTTCTCATGCAGATGAATAAAATGGTAAGTGGGCAGATGCTGTACTACCTAGGCCAGCGTTTAGGCTTCTTGTTCGTTTGCCTCAGAATTTTCTCAGAAGCTTTATTTTTCTGTAACCCAGTGTATGACAGGAGCTACATAAATCTGGTGTTTATTAATGAAGGCTGGAAACATTCATAACACATGAATGCATGTGTGTAACATGCTACTAGACACTGGAAGCATGATAGAAGTTGGCTGAAGTGTTTCCCTGATAAAGTCACCTAGGTGTCACCTCTTCTAGGTGTTTCACTGTCATCAAAGCCCTGCTGTTTGTCAGTAGTAATCCAAACAAATAGGCAGCACAGTGCATATTTAGTCTTCAGTACGAGCAATAAAAGTTTAATTCCAGACTAGAGTTCTGTCTGATAGACGTCTGTATTCTTGTATTATATGGCTCACTTAGACATTATATCTGTATAATCACAGAAACTGGGCACTGAGGGGACCACTCCGTGACCGACTTCTCCCGTACAGTCAGTAATAAATGTGATTGTTACTGTTACTCCCATTAGGATGAGAACCAAATGCTCACAAAGCTGTCCTTATCTAAAATAATCTTATCTTTCTCATTCTTGTCCCTCTCGATCTCTTAAATACCTTTTGCTAGTTGCTTCATTTTTTATTGCTTAGTGTTGTTTCATGCTCTGTTTATTTTCTCCCCCATTTCCTCTAGCTGAACTAATTCAGACAGTTTTAATTACCGTTCCAGCCAACCATGTGCATAGGAACAGGAGATTGATAATAGCAAGTTTTCATGTTCACCATCCACAAAATTTCAAATGATCCAGTTGTGCTGTTCAAAAACATCTACGTTTAGGAATCTGATAGGCAATAATAACTAAAATCCATATTTTCAGAAACGTTGATCTGTGCATAGTTTCTTGGCAGTAATGTCCAACTGAAACCTTCACATATCTCCTCTTGGCATTTAGCACTCAGTGTTTCCAGAATGAAGCGTTCATCTTATTCTTGCTAACTCTCACAGCCTTCTCTTGTGCCTGCCTCAACAAGGACACTTCCTCACCTTTTCTGTCTTATTAAATGATACCAATACCCAGTAAGTTGCTCATGTTACTCTAGCGGGAAATGCTCCTGTTCATGGTCTTTATTAGCTTTACAGTTATTTTTAGAATATCATGCAAACTCTTTAATTGCCTTTTCAAAAAGTGTGCAATCTGTTCTGTATGCATCTAAGTTTCTGCTTATAGAATAGGTCCTCAAGGAAGTTTTCCATAAATAAGTAGATGGATATGTTTTTCATGACATCAGACATCTCAGTGTCTTCCTACTAACAAAAATGAAGTTGAAAATTCTCCATCACTAATGTGGTTGGCTTTTAACCAATAATGTTGGGATTTTCAGTAAACATTGCCTGGTATTGCTGAAATTTCCACAAAGCAAATGCGTCAAAGTTGCTTCCATTCATCCTAAGTAACCCAAGCCACTAACATCTTTTTTGTGGCATCACTGTAATTAGAATTAGACAGTGATTTGCTTATTTAATTTTTTAGTGGCTGTTCTTCCAATAAATAAGACAATAACAGGACTGAGCCCGTTTTCATTTTAATTCTGTATACCATGTATCTAATGGTTTCTACTAAGAAAAGCAGGCATATGTTCAGTTGATGATGTATATTATGTATAAGATAAGCAATATGAGGACAAATGCTACAGGAGAGAATATTAAACCAGACAGTTAAGCATGGCTTGTTTTGCCATAGGATCTTAAAACTCATTCTCAATGAAGAAAACTTTTGAGCTTCTCGCTGAATGGTTATGGTCTCCAGGGACTACAAATTGCCTTCATGACTGCCATCTTACACAGTATTAAATCCACAGATAGAGAGTATCACACGAAAAATACAGCTGGAAAGGAGAAGAGCTACTCCTCTGTTCCAAATGTAGGAGAAAGGAAAATGAGAACCATCTTTTTAACAAGCTGAGAAATAAGAGGATGAGTAGGACCAGAGAGAAACCAAGGATGTGAGAGCTTGACGCTCAGTGGAGACCGTGCATGGAAGAGGGAAGAACAGCTGTGCATCACCTATAAGACAAGCATGAGACCTACATCAGACTGAGCAATATGGATGATCATTAAGAGCTAAACAAGAACTGCTTCAGAGGTGTTTTAGTGAGAAACCATTACCACTGGGATAAAATTATTTGCAAACATAAGCATGTGCACAATGTGTCACAATGTAGAAATATACCCTAAGGGACTCTGTGCATTCGTACCTCTGAATCTGTTGAGGAGCTCTGAGTGGACATGGCTGTTATAGGACAACCTTTGAATGTAGTCGTGATAGCTATGATTATGGGTACACTATTACAGACGTTAGGACAATTTTGATCACATTTAATGCATTTATGAAAATAGATGTTATGTTTTAAAGGATATGGCCCAAAGATGAAAAACCATGAAGACAGTGAAAGACATCACCTACAGACTGCTGGTATATGAAGGTGAAGAGAGAAAAGCTGGAGGATATGGTATATCTGTATAGGTGCCTACAGGGACATAAATATTAACAATATTGTTTATTTTAAATAGATATTGATTATCCATAAATTCATTTTTAAATGTCCACAGTTTTGAAAAGTCACTACTTTGTTTATTAGAATTATTATTTTGAATCATTCGTCATTCTAAAAGCATCCAATATAGGTAATTTATTTGTAAATATAACAACAGACATTGCAGGAGTTGCACCTTTTCAATACTAGGTTAGCTCACATAAAAGTACCCTTTCTACTGAAGGAGCTGAAAAGGTCTGCAACCCCACGGGAAGAATAAAATGATTAACTAACCAAATCCATCACAACTCCCAGGGACTAAAACACCAACCAATAAGTTTGCATTGAGAGACCCATGGCCCCAGGGGTGGAACTTTATCAGCACAATTGCTCGGTGAATATCTTCTACCAGCATTCAGAATAGAAAACAGCTAACATCTTGCCTCTTTAGCTTTTTATGTTTTATAAAATCAATAAGACATTACAGATTATATCCCTTTATTCTTCCAGACTGGTTTCCTGTTCCCATCTTACAGTCAACCATGCATTATAGGTTTAATGCTTCTCTTTTTGGTTTGTATGTAAGACCTTTTCATACTTGGGTATTATATTCATGAACTAAATAAGTACTATTTTGCTGTATTTTAAAATGAATGAAAGCAGGGTCTGGTATATGTGTAATTATGTAGAATTTTCTGAGTTATTATTTGATTTGCCTCTGAATTATTCACTGAAACTGTTATATAGTAAGTCTGTTTTGTAAATATTATGTTGCATTTTTCTTTGAATGAATGCTAAACACTTTCAACTTAAAAATAGCTTGTTGTGACTTTGAAGCACTGAACCCTAAATTGATGTCTTTATCAGACCCCTCTCTTCAAGGCTCAGGGATCTATGCAGAAAAGGAAGCAGAAAGATTGGCAGAGGCAGAGATAATAGATGAATCCCCAAAACAGTGTCTCCCAGACATAACTGTGCTGATGTACATGGCCTCACAGAGACTGTGGGAGCATGTGCGGGACCTTTGCGATGTATATCTGACAAACCTGAGAACTGAGAAAGGGATGGATAGAAAAATCTGACCCTTAACCAAAAAAAAAGCTATTTGCAATTGATGCATCTTGGGAAAACAAACATCAGTTTCTTCCAATGGTGTGCAACTCATTCTATCAACCACATTTCAAAGAAGACCCCATGCACAGAAAGATAGACTCCATCATTGTGTGTGTGTGTGTGTGTGTGTGCTTTTTGTTTTGTATTTATAGTTTTATCTTATAGTCTTGTTTGTTTGCTTGTTTTTGACATTTGCTATTTGTTTTGTATAAAGTTTTTTTTCTTTTTTTTTTTTTTTGAGAGAGAGAGAGAGAGAAAGAGAGAGAGAGAGAGAGAGAGAGAGAGAGAGAGAGAGAGAGAGAGAGAGAGAGAGAGGTTGAGTGGGCAGAAGAGTGAAAAATATGATAAGCATATATATCAAAGACTTTCAAATGAAGAATCTCAAAAGAATAGCTCATTTTGTGTTTGATTATCATTCACTCATTTTTATTTTAACAGATACATAAAGATAAATTTGTTTATAGGGTGCCACATGGTATTTTGATACTTGTATTATTATATAATGTTTAAATTAGCCTACGTGTGTTCTAAAATATTTATCATGCTCTTAGGCCAAAAAAGTTTAAATGACAGGTTAGTATGTTGTCACTGTCTGTGCTCATCTGTAACTGGACTTTACATGTGTCACAGTTCACAATGATACCTATCATAACACAAATGGAAAGTCAAAAGAGGATGGGAGGTGGATGCTGGTATAAAGCAGATTTTAGAAAAGTTCTGCTACTAAGGAGGAGAGATGTTAAAACAAGAAATGCTGGAGGAAGGTTTTTTTTTTTTTTTTTAAGGTGAAGATAATTCTACATGTTCTTATATTGATGGTGTTTCAGCAAGATGAAGCATGTGTGTCTTCTTCCTTCAAATGTTAAGGTTGGGCAGACTTACTTTAGAAGAACCAACAGAAGGCTTCATGGGTTACATAACAGCTTAATTTTCAGGGGAACAATGAAATTTTAAAGAAATTTCTTACGTGTGATTTCTGGTGGTAAAATTGACAATAGATATGAACTAATTTCTATAAAATATGTAACCCTGGATGACAAATTAGAACTGACCTGTGTGTGTGTTTCATCATGACATCATCACCTCTCCATCCCATCCCAACATTAGATGGTCTCCATGACGACAGAGACACATTGATGCTCACCTCCCTAGTTTTTATAAAGAAATACACCCTCTGCCCAATGATTCGCAAATCTAAACATGGATTTTTTTGCAAGCTGCAACAACAATTCAGAGACCAAAGTGGCAACAATAGAGAAGGTAAAACACGCTTGGATCCAGACAGAGTCAATTTTCAATTTGTCTCATGTTCTTCCAGGCTCTTATTCTGATCAGCTTTGGCGTCTCTCTGTGCCAAATCCAGCTAATTCTATCATAAGCAATGAGAAAAGAGAAGAGAAAGGAAATGTGGTTTGTTATAAAGGGAGCTTTGCCAGGGCCTGTCTGTTGAGATATGCTTATGCACCTTAAGTCTTTAAACTGTGTTCTGAATCCTGACTTGATAATCATCATCCTGTTTTCTAAATCGCAGCCTCATCTTGCAACTTTATGAAATCTTGCAGACAGGAATACTCTGGATGGACCTAAGAAATTCTGGATAACAACAGAACTTAAACAAGTGACCATTACTTCACACCATAAGTGCCTAGGTTTTGAAGCCTGATTTGGGATTTCTGTCCTGAAAGGAAGGAACATGGATAAAGAAAAGAAACCATCATGTGTGCCGCCTTCAGGAGAGGGCAGCTTGGATGAAGTCACAGACTGCTATGCATATTACAGAGCAATCAAATACCCCAAGGAAGCCCACTGTCAAAGAAAAAGGTTTCAGAGTTACCCAAAGATGCATCTAAAATTAGGGAAAAACTGCCTAGAATTACCTATTGAAAGTATATTAAAAAATGTGTTCCATTTTCCCGACCTAACCTGGTGTGCTGACCTCTCAGAGTATGTGGAAGAACTGGGAAACTGGAATTTAATAAAAGAACTCCCAGTGGCATTTGAATACTTTTCCCAACTCCACACAATGGAAGTTCTAAGCTTTACTCAGGTTGACAGAGTGCACTGTTTCCCAGTCAAGATTTCTCAAATTTCAGAATTTCACCAGTTTTGCACAATTATGAATTGTAGGTATTTCATGCTAATGAACAAATAGGAAACAATTACAGTGGAAACAGCTCATTTAAGAGGCAAAATGTGGTCAAATGTGGTCTTTGGACCCAGAATTCTAAGAGAAATATGAAATAACTTATATTTATGCGATTGCTGGAAATGTGTACTACCATCTGTTTCCCACTTACTTGTTGGTATACTCAAATAGATGCAATCTTCATGAGTTTTCATTATTGAATACGGTTTGATTTTTGTTTCTTCTGCTTCTAATGAGGTCAGAGAAAAACTCAACTGTACTTACAACCTACAGAGTGCACTTGCCTTTATTGGTCCTTCTTTTAGCACAGACTGCCAGTTGGTGTGATATGTCTTTTTTCTATGCTAATTAAAATGCAGTATGTACAATATATATACTTCTTTTATGATTTCCATTATATTAACTATGCTTGTACTGCCTGAAGGCAGGTTAGGAGAAATTTATTTTTTATGTAAATGTTTATGAAAATAATGATCAATAAAAATGAAAATTGGAGAGATGATAGTTTTCTTAAATATTAGTGATACTAACTAAAAATAGAAATATTATTGCATAAAATATAGACAAATACTGCCTTTGATTTCTTAGGAAGGATTTTGGGATTCATATCGTATTCAGTAGCCAGCGATGATACTGTTAGAAATCAAAATATCTAAATTTCAAAAGATTCTAAAGCAACAGAGAAAGTTGTTTAACTGATTAAATATTATCATAGTTCACACTTCAGTTTCTGTTAACCTAGACATGACAAACAAAACTCCTTTATTCTTTAAAGATAATGTGGTAATGTTAAATCATCTTCTCAGGTTTCTTCATTTGGTTTAAGAAAATTTCCCCACGCCCCCAAAAGGCAGAAAATCAGCTAAGCATACTGTCCAAACATCAGGCACATTACTAAAACAATTTCCAATCGTTTCACTAAAGTTTTCAGAGAAGTGACTGTAATAATTTTCTACAGCCCATGTTTTTAAAGCATCTTTGCATTTCACATGCTTTAAGACACAGTAAATCATACAAGGTTTCAAAGGCAAAGGCTGGTCTTACCTATACATTTTGCTCTTGAATAATGAAGAGGTCCTTGCTTCTGTGTGTCCAACTGCTTTGAGATTCCCTCTCAACTGAATGACTCTTGCCTGTTCTGTGTACCTGAAGCCAAAGGAGGAAATCCCATGTAATTAAAATCCAACTTGTAAAACAAGTCTGAAAGAATCGACTTGAGCCAATAGTGTGACTTGTGGTCCAGAATCAGAGATGGAGAAACCTTACAAATCAGAAACAACCCTATCTATTCTGGTAAGTAGTGAATAAATGTGACTATAGGGGGCAGGTGTTTTCCACAACTTGGTGACCACATATCTCAGTGTCGTTTATGTCCAGGAGAATGTGACACTTCTTATCATAGATTTCATTCCCCACTACAGAAAACCAAGAACCATCAGAAACTTCTTCCCATGCACTGACAGACACTCACCCTAAATATGCTTCTCTCTATGATAAAATACTTTCCCCCTCTGAATCTGTAAAGGAAAGAGACAGAGAAGAACCTGAATAGGCGGGGATACAATATGGGATAAGCAAGCATAAAAGTTGAAATTAAAACACACCTACTCCTATTCCAAATATTTTCTCTTGAGAAAGTATCCTAACTCAGTGATCTAGAAGATAAGCAAGTAGAAAAGGAGAGTATGGATGTTCAGAGGATTAGAGCAATAATGCAAGATTAGGAGGAGTGTTTCTAGGCAGGAGCAGAAGCTGAGAAGATACGCAGGCAAGAGCAGTATGGCAGTGAGGAAGGGTATTCCTGTATCGTGTGCTGGCAAGGAGGATGGGTAAGGTTTGGTGCTTGTGCTGGGATTGCTTCCTAGGAAATACGAGTGCTGAAGAATTGAAGGTATAATCAATCAGACTAGGTATAAAACCTTGAATTCTAATCTTATCCTTTCCACCAACTGATTGTGTAACTTGAGGTGGGGAGCTAGTTGGGGTGTATAAGTCATTGGTTGAGCATTGGTTCCCATGCAGAAGGTCCTAGGTTCAGTCATTAGCATCAAAAAAGAAAGGAGAAAAGGAAAGAAAACAAAGGAACAGAACAAAAACTTATTCCTTCATGAGTTTCTATGTGCCCATGAGAAGTGGAAAGCAGAAGAGGTTCTAAGAAAAACCTTTTGACTTTATCTTATACATCACTGATAGGCAATGGTCGATGAATTTACCATAGGGATTCAATTTAGCTAGTAATCAGTCAATCACACATTTTAAAATAGAACTTGCGATCTGTACAACATCTCTAGTACTAAGTAGTGGCCCCTCTTTACACATTATAAATCTATCTTGAAACACTCTATCTTATGCCTGGTTCTGTACTTAGTATTTTCAATGAAAGAAATAAACTACATTTGGAAATTTACACATTTTATCTGAAAAATTGTATTTACTTCTTAACTTCAAGTTATTTATTTATTTACATCTCTTTTGAATAGTATGCTGGTACAAAAATTTTATGTTGTATTATAATAGCAATGTTATTCCATGAGAATGTTCTGATTTTTAAGTCTTATATCTAGTTGCTTATATTTCTCACTTAATTGAATATAATTTCAGACTCAAAAATTAAAGGACCTACATTTAACATTTATTGACAATTTAATATCTATATCATAAAAGATAAATCATATTATTCTGAGTAGACTTATCATTAAGTACAGATACTGCTTTTCTAGTATGGAATGTTTTGAATCATTTCTATTTTTTTCATTTCAGAAAGTTCTTTGTTAACTTCATAAACATAGTATTTCTATTTTATGTTCATACTGATTTGGGACTTAAAATATACTGAGAAGTCATATTATACCAAATGAGTGCAAAAGTTGTCTTTGAACTAACAATTATTTCCCTACTTCAACTTCCCAACAGCCAATATTATAGGTGTGTATTACTATGCATAGGAAATTTAAGTATTTCAATGGCTTTATATTTTAATCTTGCTTGAATATTTTTTTCTAGATTTGAAGTGTTGACTTCTGTTTTTATTTATAATTTTTACGAAATGGTAGCTCTAGCTTCATCTTTGGATTCGTGTAGATTCATTTATTTGAATTCATGAAGATGGTTTTTACCAAGTAGGTGCTTAGTTAACACATCCTGTTTGAATGCTCCGTGTCTTACTGCTATTCGGTTACACAATGTCACAACAGAACTTCAAAATGAGTCAAAGGAGTGTCATGGGGAAAACTGTATTCAGTCTGAAAGTGACTTCCTGGATGCTCACAATGAACAACACAGAAAGAGAGGTGGGGCTGAAATTATGTCTGGCTGGTGACACCAAGTAATTGTTCATAATAGGAGCTAGTATTAAAGGTGTTGACTCTTAATCTTCAGATCCACAGGGAGTGGTAGGAAAGACATTGACCAAATTCCATCCTTAATAAAAAAGAATAGGGAATGTAGAATTGTATTCTACAGAAAACCTGAGAATTAACCTCCATTAGGCTTGGTTTCAGTCCTACAGTTGTATAATTTTCAAGGCAGCCTGCCGGGTTGATTGACACAGGCTTCAAGGAGATGGTAGAGATCAGTTAGCTTGCAGAAGACGGACTCATGGAAGAGATATTGACATGGGAATGTTTTTCCTGTTGAGGGTGAAAGAGAAAAATTATGACTAAGATAGTATCTTTACGTTGGTCACTTTTAAGCTTTGGAATATTTATTGTTCAATGCCTAGTATGTCTTGGCTTAGATGGAAGGATCACTCATTCAGTGATGTTCATCAAAGCATTATGAGTAAACGTCAAAAGAGAAACCAGCAACATCCTGAAGCAGATGATCTAAAGGGTGTGACCAGTAGTGTTTTCTTTGTTTATAGTGTTTGTCTATTCATCTGGTTTAGGGAAATACAGTCATATGAATGTTGATGAATTTGTCATAACCTTCTTTACAGAGTTACTATAATAATATAAAATAATTATAAAAGAAAAGAAAACAAACAGACAAAAAGAATTAAAACAGAAAATAAAATAAATGTTATACAACTTCTATACCCAGGACCCAACAATTGTTGCAAAAGTGGTAGAAAGATGTAAAAGCCAGAGGACCAGGGAGTTGGAAGCAAGACTGGTTCTCCTAGAAACGTCAGAAGCTCTTCTTATAAAGTCTCACCAACATGGCTGCCTATATATGAGCTAAACATAATAGACATGCTATTATGGATGTCGAGAAAGCTCTCAAGGCCTTAACCATAAACAAAGGACTACAGAAAACAAATAAATGCTGAAAGCAGGCACGATAGTCTTCTGCAGGAAAAAGCACACTGATTGTTTATTCAGTACCAAGTGGTCATCCTGAAAACATACATCCAAGTAACATTACGTAGACTGAGATGATCATATTTATGAGTGTGTGTGTGTGTATGTGTGTTTGTGTGTGTGTGTTTATGTGTGTGTGTTTGTGTGTGTATGTGTGTGTGTGTTTGTGTGTGTATGTGTAGGTGTGTTTGTGTGTGTATGTGTGTGTGTGTTTGTGTGTGTATGTTCACAACAAAGAATGACAAAAGAGACCATAAATTTGAATGTGAGCAAAGTAGCATACATGGAAATGTTTTAAGGGACAAAAAGAAAGGGGAAAATGATGCAATTATTATCTCAAAAATTGAAAAAAAATCCTCAAACTGTGAGCTAAACTAACTCCTTCTTTCTTTAAATTTGTTTTTGTCTAGAATCTGACTGCAGCAGTGGAAAAAATGTCACAGTGTGGGTATCCCTGTAATAATCCTGATCATACATCTTTAGGCCTTTGAAACAGGTTTATGGGTAAGGTGATGGAGCTTGGGGCTGTGGGCTAGAGAAATCCTGAGCACAAAAAAAAAATTAATCAGGTCACTCTAATGGGCACTTAGAAAACCAGAATACTGAGAGAAATGTGGAAGATGGGGACCTAACTCATGAGTTTTTCAGAAGAGACTGGGGATGCTATGAAGAACTGGGCTGGCTATTATTCACGCTATTGTCTGGCAAAGAATCTAAGAGGGCAGCACACAGGGCAGAAAGTTAATACAGATGTGCAGTTTGGTGAGGAAAGATCTATCCACAAATTTAGAGGTACAGACAAGGAGGCCCTGACAGCTGCAGTTGTAAAAATGATCAACAAGATTAAAGATCATCCTCATGCTCTGTACTGAGGCAACAGGAGAGGTTTCCAGACATGAGACTCCACATATAGGCTCTGACTTATGAAAACACAAGTTTATTTAGAGGAAGAAAACCTGAATTGAAAATCCTACTGTACATAGAAAATTTTCCTGCTCAAAAACAACCATCCCAGAACTGTTTCCTAAATTTTAGCTGCTAAGGTATACCATCATCATGATAGCTGTGACGGATGAAGTTTGGACAAACTTGAATAGGCAGCAGAACTTGGTAGCATTATTCATATAGTTCTGGCTTCATGGGCATGCAGATTGTTAGAGTTCTGTGGTCAGGCAGGCTTACACTAAGGTTAGAGGCAACATATGGTAGAATCAGGTTCCCTGCAAGGACATCTGAAGAAATCACTGCAAAGCTGTGAGAGTGAAGTCAGACTTGCACTACACACTTTAGGATGTTGGAGATGCCAGGTCTCTAACAACAACTTAGGAAAGTCACAAACATAGACTTGAACTTGTCCAAAAGAGAGGCCTCGTATATTAGAAACAGGAGAACTGGAAGGTTTGAGTGACCCAAGACTGCTGGAGATCAATGATGCCATTAGTAACCCTAGATGTGGGGCAGTGAACCACAAAATCTTGGTTGTTTTCCTTCTAGTTTCTGGACTATATTGGTCTGATCTTTCTGAGCTATGCTTTTAGTCTTTTCTTTTCTTTTTTTTTTGAAATGGGGATGTTTATCCAGTGCCATTGGACATTAGAAGTATATAACATACCTTTTATTTGATAGAGGCTTACAATTAAGAGATTATCTGTAGATGCCCAGCCCACCATGCTGGCTGCCTATAAAGCTCTATGCAGCCCCACAAGGTCATCTAATGGCTTTCCCTAGCTCACTCCACCTTGCTTCTTGTTCAAAAGGCTTTAGCTAGACTCTGGGGGCTCTGGAAAGAGATTTCTCTGCCTCAGGAATTTCCCGTGGCAACCTCAATTTTACAGAACATTAGAGAAACTCAAGCTAACCCATGAAGGTTTGGTAAGAGTTCCCCCTGAAACCCTGAGGATTTCCCCAAGTCCATAAACTCTCCAGTTGGCCTATTAGGCCCTAGTCAGAGTTCCTCATTCACAGCCACCCTTAGAAATACCCCACTCCAACTCCACTCACTGACAGTCCTCCACATGTCAAAGCTGCATAAAAAATACTAACCTATTCCTACAGGCCCAGGTCCATCACAAATACAAATATCAGTATAGAGAGAATGTGGTGTCTCCCCCAATACTAATATTATAGTAATGAGTCTTATTAAGAACAACTGAGAATAAACTCAAAACATGAAATTCCAATGAACATTTATAACCTTGCTCAAAGGGTTAAGAGTTGAATGAGGACATAAATAATCGACTGAACAAACTTAAGAAAAAAAATGGACAGAAGCTCAAGAAAACACAGAGAAATGAAATAAGGGGCCAATTCAGAATATGAAAGTATGATCCAATAATGGGATAGAAATACTGAAAAAAGAATGACTTAAATGAATGTGGAAATGAATAATATTTCAATAAGCCAGATACCCTCTCTAGTGGGATAAATCATGTACAAGGCAGAATATTAAGATTTTAAGACGAGGTAAAAAATTGGATCATTCAATCAAAGAAAATGATCAATATAAAAAGTCCACATGAACAAAAGATGTAATATTTTTGGGAAATCTTGACAAGACCACATTTATGGGTCACGGGAGCAAAAAGTGGAAAAAGGTTCCAGATAAAAGGCATGTTATAATTTATCTAATACTAAAGCCAGATAAAGACATAACAAGAACAATAAGACCATATGGCAATATCTTTGATGAATGTAGATGGAAAAACTCTCTATGAAGTGCTTGCAAATCCTCATCCCTGAATGCAGCGTGCAGCAACAACCTACTAAGAAAACTGGGCCCAATGGCACAACAGTGGTAGGCTTGTTATTGTTATCAAAGTAACTAATTGATTCCTGGTCATACTTGAGGCCTATTCCACAGAAGAAAAATTAATGCTTGGTAAGGTAAACATAGTCTAAAACCTATAGATAGAAAGTCATTGATTGATCTAGTGAGGAATTTTTTGTTTTGCTTAGTGGCCAACGCTGTTAGACAAATCTTCTAAATATACTTGTTGCTTTCAATACCATGGTCCAAGAAACTATATATATTTTTCTGTTTCTAGTGGCTGTGACGAAATTCATAACTAGTGTTTGTGCTGAGAATACATGTGTTTGAGAGCTCAACCATAAGTACTGTTTCTGTATCGCCTTCTACCAAATATCAAATAACATTACAGAAGAAGAGGTGGAGAGAGTATAACAGCTAGAGGATGGGGCACAAATCTGTGAAGTGTGATATGATGTAGCCACTGGACTTATGAACTGACAGTAGATATAAAATTGTCTTCAAGACCCACATAAGATCAAACCAGACCAAATTTCAGCATTGATGGGAGGATGACTCTTGAGGCCCCATGTATATCTGAGGAGCTCTTAGGATTTGATTGATGCTGCTGGGAAAGGGAGAACCATATTTTTTTTCTCTGAGAACATGAGCACTGGTAGGTAGCTTCAGTAGGTAGTCCATACGTGTTCACATGTAGACAGCTTGTGTACTCATTGGGTTATAAAATAGATGACATGAAGTGTGGTATGTGGTAGGGGCTTAAAAACATTTGGGAGACAGTAGGGGTAGATGCAATGAAAATATATTGTATAAATATATGCCATAGTCAAACAATGAATTAAAATATTATTAAAAATTCTTTCCAATGAATGTAGAGACTTCAGGCTACTTAAGGTGTTGTTCATAAGTAACAGTTGCCTGCTCAGTTATAAACATCATATTTACATAATACCTTGTAAGGCTCAGGGAACATTGCAGAAGAGGGACTTAATGTAAAATTCAGAATATGGGGAAATGGGATGCAAAACAACTTCCAGAGCAAGATATAAAAACAATAATTACCACCATCACCATCACCACTACCAACAACAACAAAAACAAAAATCTATGAACACAAAATGACTAGTTGTGGTTGCCTGCACAGATAGGGCTATACAAGAATGGAGCTGACAATGAGGAATTGATAGGAAAGAAACACTGAAAGTCACATACCTCAATGACTAGCATCAGATGTATTTTGGGATTTGGGTGTTCTTGTCTTTAGTTGTCTACCTACTGATGATACCACCAGACTCCAATGACTAACTTCGTGTGAAGGTTATGCAGACAGCCTTGGTTGAATTCGGGACCCAGAACAAAACAGCATTGACAACAACAACAAAAACCCTATGAGTTTTGGCAAGTTATTTTTGTGGTGAGTGATAGGAATGTGAAGAGAATAGAAGAAGGTAATAGAAGAGCCATTAGAATGTATTATGTGTGTGTGCGCACGCGTGCACGTGTGTATATGTATGTATATGTATATGATTATTAAAGAATAATTTTAATTAATTTTGCCATATTACACAAACATGAAGAGTTGGGGACCTTGAATGTAATATGATTTCAAAGTGATGCATTTGGTTGTCCAGTTGCCACCAGCTAAGAAAATAGTAAATTGAGGACACCTAACACAACTTACAAAGTGAGTACAGCAATCAGATTATTCCTTTACTGCATGTGCTGGGTGATCAGGAAAAGGTGAGTGAGTCCACAAACCTGGACAGAGAGTCTAAATGCAATGACTTTAATGCCCAATTGAGATCTGTCCTCCAAGGTTTGGACACTGACTAGAAGGCCGAGAAGCCAACACCTGGAGGTCTACAGTCTACAGACTTATTCAGTCTTCTGGCCTTGGATGGATAGCTATACTATCTTCACTGAGGAAAAGCACCCTGAAAAGACACTGCAGAGTCATGTTTTTTCTACAAATGACAATAAATAACTTTTCTAGGAGTTGTGTGCATCTCTTCTGGCTGTCGAGTCTATTATAAAAGTTAACTCACAGCATAAGCAGCTTGTTATGTTGTGGGAGTGCCTCCCAGGATTCCAGAAGTAATGATGGTCCATACTGAACACCATTGGAATGTCAGCATTATTATTGGACTTAGTGAAGGCAAGGGATTAAAAGGCTCAAAATAATGAATATGGTGGAATGAATATTTTATGTGAAGCCAGAAGATTCATTGGAAAATTATGTTTCCTGAGAAGTTACAGATAAGTAACTCCTCAAGACCATTAGGAAGATGCTGAAGAGAGTAATGTTAGGGTGGAGCCAACAGACACTACTTTGCTTGGGACTGTCTACATTTTTAAAAAAATGGGAAAGCATAGCATCTAGAAGCCCCGTTCAATTCTGGACAAACTGTGGTAATCTATTACCCTAGACCAGAATCACTAAGTGTTGTCACAATAGGTAGACAAATAAATGACAGAACCTTGGCGGGAAAGACAGAAGCTCACTTACAAACAGTAATCTAATACTGCTTTCTCCAAAAAAGACAATGCAGCATATACAAAAGAAAACACTACACACACTAGACAGCCTTATTTCTTAATTGGTCAGTCAGTTGCAATTGGGGACCTTTCACTCTGAAAAAGGGGGTAAATTTTTACTTTCGCATATAGACATGTATTCAGATATAAGTTTGCCTCACAGTTCCCAGAAGGCCCTATATGGGGGGTATTGCGAACACTAATTGGGTACACTTATATCAAACTGTAGGGTCTTTTATCTTGATTTCTTTTAAATATTCATTTCATTGAGATAACTATCAAGTGAGTTGTGTTAGACTGCTCATTTGGAAAGTGTTTGACAATATCATCAGCTCTTCCTTAGCACTTTTTGGACATGTAGAAATAAAACCCATATAAATTATAGATTTCTCTTTTAGTTAAATGTATTCCTTTGGTTTTGACTGAAACACAACTATGTGATATGATATGAATCACATTCTCCAGTATCCTAGATTTGTATTTTTATATTTTCACTTAATAGGACCCCCCCCTTCCAAAAGACACACAACTCAGAACTGGGATGAAGCTTGAGTCTTCAGACATGGCAGGCAAATTCCTTACTACTGAGCTACATCCCAGGTCTCTGCTTTCTTCATAGATGGTGTCACTTCAAGTGGCCAACCTTGGCCTTGAGCTTGTTGTCTTCCTGCCTTGGGTTCTAAGTAGCTGAGATAATAATCCTGCATTAGGATTAACTGCTTATTTGACCAATAATTGAAACATAAATATCATTTTAATGATTTTGTTTCTGAAACTCATAAAGGGACATGACTATTGAATGATTTTAAAAGAGTTTTAGGGTCAGACATGGTTGATCATACATATAATGTCAGTACTCAGGATTTGGTTGCAAGTTTGAAGCCAGTCTGAGCTAAATGATAAGACCTTGTCTCAAACAAAGAAACAACAGCACACATGCACAAACACACATACTGAACAAACAACCCTCCATAAAAACAAAACTGAGAAATAAAAAATTAGATAAAAAAATTCTGACATCATCAATGATATGATTTAGAGTATAGATTATAAAAATTAAAAAAACTGAATTATAATATTAAAGCTAAAGACAATACCTTATCATATAGTGACTTTAATTTATGATGTTTTTGTATTAAAGGACAATTATTAATGCATGCACCATATGTCTTTTGTGTCTGTGTGTATGCAGGCCATTTGTGAATATCAGAAAAAGATAAACCCTGTGGGTGTCAGTTCTGGCGGTCTACCCTATCTGGTACAAAGTCTCTTCTTTTATATGGCACATGTCAGATAGCTAGCCTGTGAGCTTCCAGGGACCCCCTGCCTTTGCTGCCCATATTGCTGTTATATCAGTAGCATTTAGAGATGTGCTAAAATGTATGGTTTAATGTGGGTTCTGGAGCTCTAACACAGGTTCTCAAGTTTTTCTTTTATTTTAAATTGAGTATTTTCTGTATTAACATTTCAAATGTTATCTCCTTTACTCCCCACTACAATACCCCTCCCCTTGATTCTATGAAGGTCCTCCCTCTTTCAATCACCCTCTTAACCTCAGCCCCTCTGCATTCCCCTACTCTGGGAAAACAAGCCTTCACTGGAAAAAAAAGGCCTCTTCTGTGATTGATGCCAGACATTGCTATCCTCTGCTACATATGCCTCTGGAGCCATGGCTCTATCCATGTGTGCTCATTGGTTGTTGTTTTAATCTCTGAGACCGCTGGAGGGTTTGATAGGTTGATAATGTTCTTCCCGTGGGGGTGCAAGCCCTTTCAGCTCCTTCAGTCCTTTTTCTAGCTCTTTAATTGGGGTACCCGTTTTTGGTTCGAAAGTTAGCTGCAAGCATCATCAACTGTTTCTGTATGACTCTGACAGAACCTCTACGGTGGTATCCATATCTGGCTCCTACCAGTAAGCACTTTTAGGCATCAGCAATAGTGCTTGGGTTTAGTGGTTGCATATGGGGTAGATCCCCAGGTGAGGCAGTCTCTGAATGTTCTTTTCTTTAATCCCTACTCCTCTATTTTTTTTAAACAACTTTATTTTACAAAACAAAGATAAATGTACAGTTTTTAAGCATTTTTGCATAAAATTATATGATACATTTTTGTCAGTACTTTTTTTTCAGATTTTAAAATAATTTTTACATTAAACTGTTTGAATATATTTGTTAGTCAGTACTTGATTTTTTTAAAGGTTTGATAGTATGCATTGAAAACAATAGTTACAATGAGCATAAAGTACGTGTAAAACAAAATGTAACATGTAAATAGTCAAAGTTTTCTTGTTGTATAAAGATTTTTTTGTTTTGTTTTGTTTTGTTTCCTTTATTTCTTGGACTTCATACAGTCTGTGAGTTGTTTCTGGGGCAGTGCAAGCCTATGGGGTTAGCATCCCACTATCAGTGACTGCATATTATGTCTGTTCTTTTGTGACTGGGTTATCTCACTCAGAATGATATTCTCTAGATGCAGCCATTTTTTTAAGAATTTGGTTAAGTCATTGTTTCTGGTGGCTGAGTAGTATTCCATTGTGTAAATGTACCACAATTTTTGTATCCATTCATCTTCTGAAGGACATCTGGGTTCTTTCCAGCTTCTGGCTATTATAAATAGAGCTGCTATGAAAATTGTGGTGCATATATCTTTGTTGTGTACTAGGTGTCTCTAAGGTATATGCCCAGAAGTAGAATAGCTGGGTCTTCAGGTAGTATTATGTCCAATTTTCTGAGGTATTGCCATACTGATTTCCAGAGTGGTTGTATTAGTTTGCAACCCCACCAACAGTGGAGAAGTGTTCCTCTTTTCCGCAACCTCGCCAGTATCTGTTGTCATCTGAGTTTTGGATCTTGGCCAATCTGACTGATGTGAGGTGGAATCTCAGGGTTGTTTTGATTTGCATTTCCCTGATGGCTAAGGATGTTGAGCACTTCCTCAGATATTTCTCAGCCATTTGATATTCCTCAACTGAGAACATTTTGTTTAGCTCTGTACCCCATTTTTTAATAGGGTTATTTGATTTTCTGGTGTCTAGCTTTTTGAGTTCTTTGTATGCCTTAGATATTAGGCCTCTATCTGATGTGGAGTTGGTAAAGATCTTTTCTCATTCTGTTGGCTGCCGTTTTGTTTTCTTGACAATGTCCTTAGCCTTACAGAAACTTTGCAATCTCATTAAGTCCCATTTGTTAATCTTTGACCTTAGAGCTTGAGCTATTGGTGTTTTGTTCAGAAAATTTTCTCCTGTGCCTATATGTTCTAAAGTTTTCCCTACTTTCTCATCTAATAGTTTCAGTGTATCTGTAGTCTCTGTTGAGATCTTTGATCCACTTACACTTGAGCTTTGTACAAGGAGATAAGAAAAGGTCTATTTTCATTCTTTTGCATGTTGAGTGCCAGTTGCTCTATTTGTCTCTGTATTTCCTCCTGTGAGGGTTTTGTTCTCCCTACTAAGAAGGACTGAGGCATCCACATTCTAGCATTCCTTCATTTTTAGCTTCATAAGGTCTGTGAGTTGTTTTTGTGTATTCTAAGATTTTCGGTCTAAATTCTGCTTGTCAGTGAGTGCATACCATGTGTGTTCTTTTGTGACTGGGTTACCTCACTCAGGATAATAGTTTCTAGTTCCATCCATTTGCCTAGGAATTTTGTAAAGTCATTGTTTCTTATAGCTGAGTAGTACTCCATTGTGTAAATGTACCACACTTTCTATATCCATTCCTCTGTTTAAGAACATCTGGGTTCTTTCCAGTTTCTGGTTATTATAAATAAAGCTGCTATGAACATGGTGGAGCATGTGCCCTTATTATATGTTGGAGCTTCTTTTGGGTATATGCCTAGGAGTGATATAGCTGGGAGTACTATGCTCAGTTTTTAGAGGAGCCACCAGGCTGATTTCTAGTGTTGTTGTACCGGCTTGCAACTACACCAACAATGGAGGAGTGTTCCTCTTTCTCCACATCCTTGCCAGCATCTGCTGTCACCTGAGCTTTTTATCTTAGCCATTATGACTGGTGTGAGGTGGAATCTCAGGGTTATTTTGATGGCCACGGATGTTGAACAATTCTTTTTTTTTTTTTTTTTTTTTTTTAAATTCAATCCTATTTCTTTCTTTTTTTTTTTTAAACGATTTTATTTTTCAAAACAAAGATAGATGTAAAGATTTTAAACATTTTTTGCTTAAAATTATACATTTTTGTCAGTACTGTTTTTTCAGACATTAAAATAAATTTTACATAAAACCATGTGAATATGTTTTTTAGTCGGTACTTGATTTTTTTCAAGGGCTTGACAGTATGCATTGAAAACGTACTAGTTGCAATAAGCGTAAAGTACATGCAAAACAAAACGCAACATGGAAATAGTCAAAGTCTTCTTGTTTTGTGAATATATGTATAGTTTTTGTTTTCTTTATTTCTTGGACTTCATACAGTCTGTGAGTTGTTTCTGGGGGAGTGCAAGCCTCTGGGGTTAGCATCCCACTATCAGTGACTGCATATTATGTCTGTTCTTTTGTGACTGGGTTATCTCACTCAGGATGATCTTCTCTAGATGCAGCCATTTTCTTAAGAATTTGGTTAAGTCATTGTTTCTGGTGGCTGAGTAGTATTCCATTGTGTATATGTACCACAATTTTTGTATCCATTCGTCTTCTGAAGGACATCTGGGTTCCTTCCAGCTTCTGGCTATTATAAATAGAGCCGCTAATATATCTTTGTTGTGTATTAAAGTGTCTCTGGGGTATATGCCAGAAGTGGAATAGCTGGGTCTTCAGGTAGTACTATATCCAATTTTCTGAGGTATCGCCAGACCGATTTCCAGAGTGGTTGTATTAGCTTGCAACCCCACCAACAGTGGAGAAGTGTTCCTATTTCTCCGCAGCCTCGCCAGCATCTGCTGTCATCTGAGTTTTGGATCTTGGCCAATCTGACTGGAGTGAGGTGGAATCTTAGGGTTGTTTTGATTTGCATTTCCCTGATGGCTAAGGATGTCGAGCACTTCCTCAGATGTTTTTCGGCCATTCGGAGTTCCTCAACTGAAAAAGATTTGTTTAGCTCTGTACCCCATTTTTTAATAGGGTTATTTGATTCTCTGGTGTCGAGCTTTTTGAGTTCCTTGTACACCTTAGATATTAGGCCTCTATCTGATGTGGTGTTGGTAAAGATCTTTTCCCATTCTGTTGGTTGCCGTTTTGTTTTCTTGACGATGTCCTTAGCCTTACAGAAACTTTGCAATCTCATTAAGTCCCATTTGTTAATCTTTGACCTTAGAGCTTGAGCCATTGGTGTTTTGTTTAGGAAATTTTCTCCTGTGCCTATGTGTTCTAAGGTTTTCCCTACTTTCTCATCTAATAATTCCAGTGTATCAGGTTTAATGTGGAGATCTTTAATCCACTTACACTTGAGCTTTGTACAAGGAGATAAGAACGGGTCTATTTTCATTCTTTTGCATGTTGAGTGCCAGTTGGACCAGCACCATTTGTTGAATAGGCTGTCCTTTTTCCATTGAATGTTTACTGCTCCTTTGTCAAAAATCAGGTGACCATATACATGAGGGCTCATTTCTGAATCTTCTATTCTATTCCATTGATCCACTTGCCTATTTCTGTACCAGTACCATGCAGTTTTCAGCACAATTGCCTTGTAATATAGCTTGAGGTCAGGGATAGTGATTCCCGCTGATGTTTTTTTGTTGTTGAGGATGGTTTTCACTATTCTAGGTCTTTTGTTATTCCAGATGAAATTGCACATTGATCTTTCCAATTCCATGAAGAACTGGGTTGGAATTTTGATGGGGATTGCATTGAATCTGTAGATTGCTTTTGGTAGGATGGCCATTTTTAAGATGTTGATCTTTCCAATCCATGAGCATGGGAGATCTTTCCATTTTCTGAGATCCTCCTCAATTTCTTTCTTCAGAGGTTTGAAGTTCTTGTCATACAGGTCCTTCACTTCCTTAGTTAGAGTCACACCAAGGTATTTCATAGTTTTTGTAACTATTGTGAAGGGTACCTTTTCCCCAATTTCTTTCTCCACATGTTTGTTTTTTGAGTATAGGAATGCTACTGATTTGTTTGAGTTAATTTTGTATCCGGCCACTTTGCTGAACTTGTTTATCAGCTGTAGGAGTTCTCTGGTGGAATTTTTGGGGTCACTCAAGTACACTATCATGTCTTCGGCAAAGAGTGATGTTTTTATCTCTTCCTTTCCGATTTGTATCCCCTTGATCTCCTTTTGCTGTCTAATTGCTCCAGCCAGGACTTCCAGTACTATGTTGAATAGGTAGGGAGAGAGTGGGCAGCCTTGTCGAGTCCCTGATTTTAGTGGGATTGCTTCAAGTTTCTCGCCATTAAGTTTGATGTTGGCTGTTGGTTTGCTGTATATTGCTTTTATTATGTTTAAATATGGGCCTTGGATTCCTGTTCTTTCCAGGACTTTTAACATGAAGGGGTGTTGGATTTTGTCGAATGTTTTCTCAGCGTCTAGTGAGATGACCATGTGATTTTGGTCTTTAAGTTTGTTTATATGGTGGATTACATTGATGGATTTCCTTATGTTAAACCATCCCTGCATCCCAGGGATGAAGCCTACTTGGTCATGATGAATGATGGTTTTGATGTGTTCTTGGATTCGGTTTGTAAGGATTTTGTTGAGGATTTTTGCATCAATGTTCATAAGTGAGATTGGTCTGAAGTTCTCTTTCCTTGTAGGGTCTTTGTGTGGCTTAGGTACGAGGGTTATTGTAGCCTCAAAAAATGAGTTGGGTAATATTCCATCTGATTCTATCTTTTGGAATAGCTTGGTGAATATTGGTGTTATATCCCCAATAAATGTCTGATAAAATTCTGCACTGAACCCGTCTGGACCTGGGCTTTTTTTGGTTGGGAGGCTTTTGATGACTTCTTCTATTTCTTTAGGTGTTATAGGGTTATTTAGATGGTTTACTTGGTCCTGGTTTAACTTTGGTACCTTGTATCTGTCTAGGAATTCGTCAATTTCCTCCAGATTTTCCAATTTTGTGGAGTATAAGCTTTTGTAGTAGGATCTGATGATTTCTTGAATTTCCTTAGTTTCAGTTGTTATGTCACCACTTTCCTTTCTGATTTTGTTAATTTGGATACTCTCTCTTTGCCCTTTAGTTAGTCTGGCTAGGGGTTTATCAATCTTGTTGATTTTCTCAAAGAACCAACTCTTTGTTTTGTTGATTTTTTCAATGGTTTTTTTTGTTTCTATTTGGTCTATTTCTGCCCTAATTTTGATTATTTCTTGCCGTCTACTCTTCTTGGGTGTATCTGCTTCCTTTTGTTCTAGGGCTTTTAGCTGTGCTGTCAGGTTGCTGATGTGAGCTCTCTCCAGTTTCTTCTTGGAAGCACTTAGAGCAATGAGTTTTCCTCTCAATACTGCCTTCATTGCATCCCATAGGTTTGGGTATGTTGTGTTTTCGTTTTCGTTGAATTCTAGAAAATCCTTAATTTCTTTCTTTATTTCTTCTTTGACCCTGCTATCCTTTAGCAGAGTGTTGTTTAGTTTCCATGTGTATGTGGGCATTTTGTTGTCTTTGTTGTTGTTAAAGAGCAGCCGTAGACCATGGTGATCTGAGAGGATGCATGGGAGTATTTCAATCTTCTTATATCGATGAAGGCTCGTTCTGTGTCCAATTATGTGGTCAATTTTCGAGAAGGTGCCATGGGGTGGTGAGAAGAAGGTGTATTCTTTTACTTTAGGATAGTATGTTCTGTATATATCTATTAATTCTAGTTGGTTCAAAGTCTCTGCTAGTTTTGCAGTGTCCTTATTCAGTTTCTGTTTCCCTGATCTGTCCATTGGTGAGAGTGGGGTATTAAAGTTACCCACTATTATTGTGTGGGGTGAAATGTATTTTTTGAGCTTTAGTAGAGTTTCTTTTATGAATGTGGGTGATTTTTTATTTGGAGCATATATGTTAAGGATTGAGAGTTCCTCCTGACAGATTTCCCTGGTAATGAGTAAAAAGTGTCCTTCTTTATCTTTTTTGATAACTTTTGGTTGGAAATTTACTTTATTCGATATTAGAATAGCCACTCCAGCTTTCTTCTTGGAGCTGTTTGCTTGGAAGTTTTTTTCCCACCCTTTTACTGTGAGATAGTGTCTGTCTCTGTCTCTGAGATGAGTTTCCTGTATGCAGCAAAAGGCTGGATTTTGTTTATGTATCCAGTCTGATAGTCTGTGTCTCTTTATTGGGGAGTTGAGCCCATTTATGTTAATAGATATCAAGGAATAATTGTTTCTGTATTCTGCCATTTTTGCTTTTTTGGGTTGAGTTGTGTCCGTGTTTTTTTTCTTTTTTTAGTTTTCTTGTTTAGGAGTTTTCTTGTTTTTACTAGGCTGTATTTTCCCTCCTTGTATTGGGTTTTCCACCTGTAATTCGTTGTAGTGCTGGGTTTGTGGTCATATATTGTGTGAATTTTGATTTGTCTTGAAATATCTTTGTCTCTCCATCGATGGTGATTGATAGTTTTGCTGGGTATAGCAGCTTGGGCTGGCACTTGTGCTCTCTTAAGGAGTGCATGATGTCTGTCCAGGCTCTTCTAGCTTTCATAGTCTCTGCTGAGAAATCGGGTGTGAGTCTGATTGGTCTGCCTTTATAAGTTACCTGACCTTTTTCCCTTACTGCTTTTAGTATTCTTTCTTTACTTTGGGCACTTGATGTTTTTACTATTATGTGTCGGGAGGTATTTCTTTTCTGGTCCAACCTATTTGGAGTTCTGAAGGCTTCTTTTATGCTCGTGGTCATCTCATTCTTGAGGGTAGGGAAGTTTTCTTCTATGATTTTGTTGAAGATATTTACTGTGCCTCTTAGTTGATACTCTTCTCCCTCTTCTATTCCTATTATCCTTAGGTTCGGTCTTCTCATTGTGTCTTGTATTTCTTGGACATTTTGGGTTAGGAGCTTTTTGTTTTTTGCCTCTTCTCTGGCTGTTTTGTCTATGTTTGCAATGTTGTCTTCTGCCCCCGAGATTCTCTCCTCGATCTCTTGTAATCTGTTGGAAATGCTTGCTTCTGTGACTCCTGATTTCTTTTTTTGGTGTTCTGACTCTAGGGTTATCTCTTTTAGCGCTTTTTTTATTGTGTCAATTTCTGTTTTAATTTCCCTCTTCCATTCCTTTATTTCCTTGGTTCTGTTTTCGTCTCGTTCTTTGAGTTCTTTGAGTGTTTTTCTTGTTTCTTCTTTAAAAGCTTCTGAATCTTTTTGCTTTTCCTCCCTTTCTTGTTTAAGTAACTCTATCAGCGTCTTGAGGCATGTTTTCAGGTCTGTGTCTTCTTTCTCTGGGGTGTTTGGAATTCCTATGTTTGCTACTATCGGAGAGCTGGGTTCTGGTGTTGCTAGATTGTCTTGGTTTCCTTGGGATATACTCTTTCTCTTTCCTCTTGCCATTTTGTTGTCAGTGATATGTTCTTGCCTTTCCCTTGTATCTAGTCTGTGTCCCTGGTACACTTTCCGTGTGCACTCCTCAGAGATCTCTCTACTCCCCAGCAGCCCAGGTTCTGGGTGGCAGCTGGGCCAGGCTCTGCTCTGCGTACTGAAGTCACCTCCGGGTGGGAACAGATGTTCCTAAGATTTGTTCCAGGTCACAGTAGCTCAGCCTGTACGAGCCGCCTTTCCGGCTGGTGGTTGGGCCAGGCTCTGCTCTGCGACCTGAAGTCGTCTCCGGGTGGGAACAGAAGTTCCTAAGATCTGTTCACGGTTACTGGATCGGGGAGGACAGGGCAGGTCAGGGCAGGGGGTGCCCTTTCCGTGTGCACTCCGCAGAGATCCCTCTGCTCCCCCGCAGCCTAGGTCTCCCACTCACCAGTTGCTCAGCCTGTACGAGCCGCCTTTCTGGCTGGAGCCGCCTTTCTGGCTGGTGGTTGGGCCAGGCTCTGCTCTGCGACCTGAAGTCCTCTCCGGGTGGGAACAGAAGTTCCTAAGATCTGTTCCAGGTCTCAGTAGCTCAGCCTGTACGAGCCGCCTTTCCGGCTGGTGGTTGGGCCAGGCTCTGCTCTGCGACCTGAAGTCGTCTCCGGGTGGGAACAGAAGTTCCTAAGATCTGTTCACGGTTACTGGATCGGGGAGGACAGGGCAGGTCAGGGCAGGGGGTGCCCTTTCCGTGTGCACTCCGCAGAGATCCCTCTGCTCCCCCGCAGCCTAGGTCTCCCACTCACCAGTTGCTCAGCCTGTACGAGCCGCCTTTCTGGCTGGAGCCGCCTTTCTGGCTGGTGGTTGGGCCAGGCTCTGCTCTGCGACCTGAAGTCCTCTCCGGGTGGGAACAGAAGTTCCTAAGATCTGTTCCAGGTCTCAGTAGCTCAGCCTGTACGAGCCGCCTTTCTGGCTGGAGCCCCCTTTCCGGCTGGTGGTTGGGCCAGGCTCTGCTCTGCGACCTGAAGTCCTCTCCGGGTGGGAACAGAAGTTCCTAAGATCTGTTCCAGGTCTCAGTAGCTCAGCCTGTACGAGCCGCCTTTCTGGCTGGAGCCGCCTTTCCGGCTGGTGGTTGGGCCAGGCTCTGCTCTGCGACCTGAAGTCCTCTCTGGGTGGGAACAGAAGTTCCTAAGATCTGTTCCAGGTCTCAGTAGCTCAGCCTGTACGAGCCGCCTTTCTGGCTGGAGCCCCCTTTCCGGCTGGTGGTTGGGCCAGGCTCTGCTCTGCGACCTGAAGTCCTCTCCGGGTGGGAACAGAAGTTCCTAAGATCTGTTCCAGGTCTCAGTAGCTCAGCCTGTACGAGCCGCCTTTCTGGCTGGAGCCCCCTTTCCAGCTGGTGGTTGGGCCAGGCTCTGCTCTGCGACCTGAAGTCCTCTCCGGGTGGGAACAGAAGTTCCTAAGATCTGTTCCCGGTTACTGGATCGGGGAGGACAGGGCAGATCAGGGCAGGGGGTGCCCTTTCGTGTGCACTCCGCAGAGGTCCCTCTGCTCCCCCGCAGCCTAGGTCTCCCACTCACCAGTTGCTCAGCCTGTACGAGCGGCCTTTCTGGCTGGAGCCGCCTTTCCGGCTGGTGGTTGGGCCAGGCTCTGCTCTGCGACCTCTGAACAATTCTTTAGGTGCTTTTCAGGCATTCAATATTCCTCAGTTGAGAATTCTTTGTTTAGCTCTCTACCCCATTTTTAATAGCGTTATTTGATTCTCTGGAGTCTAACTTCTTGAGTTCTTAGCATGTATTGCATATTAGTCCTCCATCAGATACAGAATTGGTAAAAATCTTTTCCCAAATTTGTTGGTATCCATTTTATCTTTTGTACAGTGTCCTTTACCTTACAGAAACTTTGCAATTTCACAAGATCTCATTTGTTGATTCTTGATCTTAGAACATAAGCCATTGATGTTATATTTAGAAAAACTTTCTCTGTGCCTGTGTTCTAAGCTCTTACCCACTTTCTGTCCTATTAGTTTCAGTGTACCTGGTTTTATGTTGAGGTCTTTGATTCGCTTCTACTTGAGCTATGTACAATGAGATAAGAAAGAATCAATTTGCATTATTTTGCATGCTTATTGCCAGTTGAACCTGCACCACTTGTTGAAGAGGCTGCCTTTTTTTTTTTTCATTGAATGTTTTTAGCTACTTTGTCAAAGAACAAGTAACTATAAGTGTATGGGTTCATTTCTGGGTCTTCAATTCTGTTCCATTGATAAGCCTGACTGTCTCTGTACCAATGCCATGTGGTTTTTATCACAATTGATCTGTAATAGAGCTTGAGATCAGGAATGGTGATTCTC